>NC_091951.1:256961101-257228601 GCF_031021105.1 Erythrolamprus reginae | reverse complement strand
TGACAACTGGAAGATCCATTTTAATAATGAAAAAACATACATAACTGAAAACTACAGGTCAATGCCTTGCTTATTTACAACCTTAAAAATGCTTGTCACAATAATCAACAATTTAGATGCATGGGAAAAAAGTTCTTTTATTCAACCGAGAAAAAAAAGGAAACTGCAAACACTAATTCAATTATTTGTTTATAAAGCAATCTTTTAAAAAAATCAAAATAAAGAAAAGTTAATTTATCAATGGCTTGGATTGGTCAAAAGAAAATATTTGACTCACTTCTGCATAGCTAAATCCTGAAAAGCATGGACATTTTTGGTACCTGTCAAAATATCTAAAGTTTTATGGAAGTCTTGCAAAAGCCCAGAAGACAAAGTTAATGCTTAACTTAGGTGAATTCCAAATAAAAAGGGGGATCTTTCAAGGTGATTCATTATCACCTTTATTATTCAATCTCGCAATTTTCCCATTGACAAAGATGCTAAATAAGACAAAATATGGTTACCAATTTTCAAAGCGAAGAAAGAAAATGATCACCTGTCTTTTTCTCATGGATAATCTAAAATTATATGCCAAATCAAAAGCTGATCCAGAATCATTACTATATACTGTACTGTTCGGATATCTAGCAATGATATTTCAACACAGTGTGGACTTGATAAATGCGTAATCATTGAAGTAAAGACAAAAAAAATCACTAACTGAAAAATGAAGCTATTATCAAAGGTCTAGTATATAGAATAGAATAGAATAGAATAGAATAGAATAGAATTTTATTGGCCAAGTGTGATTGGACACACAAGGAATTTGTCTTGGTGCATATGATCTCAACATACATAAAAGAAAAAGTTACATTTGTCAAGAATCATGTGGTACAACACTTAATGATTGTCATAGGGGTCAAATAAGCAATGAAGAAACAATCAATATTAATAAAAATCTTAGGATACAAGCAACAAGTTACAGTCATACAGTCCTATGTGGGAGGAAAAGGATGATAGGAATGATGAGGAAAAACTAGTAGAATAAAAGTGCAGATTTAGTAAAAATTCTGACAGTGTTGAGGGAATTATTTGTTTAGTAGAGTGATGGCGTTCGTGGGAAAAACTGTTCCTGTGTCTAGTTGTGGTGTGCAGTGCTCTGTAGTGCTCTGTAGCGACGTTTTGAGGGTAGGAGTTGAAACAATTTGTGTCCAGGATGCGAGGGGTCAGTCAATATTTTCCCCGCCCTCTTTTCACTCGTGCAGTATACAGATCCTCAATGGAAGGCAAGTTGGCAGCAATTGTTTTTCCTGCAGTTCTAAATCTAAACACGTTTATAAATATTTGGGAATCTTGGAAACATCAGATATTTTACACAGCCAGCAATGATCAATGAAAATCCTAAAATCTACCACAAATGGTGGCAAATAATCAGTATCCTCAATTAATGGTTTCTCCCAGTTCAGACCGGATTGTCCAAACCGGTAATGACCCACAATGTCATCACAGATCCGGTTCAGTCAGTGCCGATCTGTTGGCACTGCCATCTTTTGTGAGGAATTTTTTCCAAATTTTTCATGGTTTGGAAGTTTTTTTCCTCTGCTGCTGCTTAAAAAAGGGCCCCCCGCCCACCCCCAGGTTTATACTTACCTTCATTTCTTCTCAGCTGTGTTTTGGGCTGATTCTAGCTACTGAGCATGCATGGAAGCAGAATTTCATGAGTGGATGGGTCCTTGCTCATGAGCGTGTCTAGTGCGTGCTTCCGAAACATCACGATGCAAACCAGTAGTGAACGGTGAACCACTGGCTAATACAATGATTCAATATATTTCAGGAAGTGTTAACTGGACTCAGAGGTCCTTAATAATCCTACCAGAAAGCAAGATAATTGATGACTGTGAAATACAGTGTTCCCTTGATTTTCGTGCGGGATGTGTTCCGAGACCACCCACAAAAGTCGAATTTCCGCGAAGTAGAGATGCGGAAGTAAATACATCATTTTTTGCTATGAACAGTATCACAAGCCATCTCTTAACACTTTAAACCCCTAAATTACCATTTCCCATTCCCTTAACAACCATTTACTCATCATTATTACTGGTACTCAACATTGAATAAGACACTTAGTGATCCTGATGTTTATAAACATAATTATTTATTAACAATATTTTTTGTGTGTGTGATAACAACACTGACTGGCCGAGATTTTGGCCAATCAGCAATGGTAGATGAAAGTTTGGCGATGACATATGATGTCATCGGGCGGGGAAAAACATGGTATAGAAAAAAACCGGCGAAGTACTTTTTAATTAATATTTTTTGAAAAACCATGGTATAGGTTATTCGCGAAGTTCAAACCCGCCAAAATCGAGGGAACACTGTAATGCCTTATATCCTCATAATGATGTCAACACATTAATCTTCAAATAAAGAGTGATGAGTAAAAAAGAAATTGTAGAGTTTAACACAAGTAAAAAATGCTACTGAAAGTTGAAATGATGTTATACTTACATTTACATAAAAAATACAGATTGACAATCAGTACAAATAACTTGAAACAAAATCACAAATAAAGTCCATAGAAATTATAGGAAAATATGAGTGTATGTATGCACTGTATATTGTGTGTGTGTATATACTCACATTTTCCTATAATTTCCATTGACTTTATTTGTGATTTTATTTCAAATTATTTGTACTGATTGTCAATCTGTACTATATACAATCAGTACAATTTGTACTGATTGTCAATCTGTAATATACACGATAGATATCACGAATTCTGGAACATTTAAAAAATGTTATTATATACAAATGTTAAATGTTCTGGATATCATGATGTCTATCATTTCTTCATCTATAAGAGAGAGGGGGAGGGAGGGAGAGGGAGGGAGAGAGGGAGAAGGAGAGAGAGAGAGGGAGGGAGAGAGAGAGAGAACATATTATACAAGACATCACTGTATTGAAAAGAGCCATATTGGACTGGTGTAAACATTTCAAGAGTTCGTACTGTAATGTTGAAGACAAATAAATGAAAAATATTATAATAATTTGGAGGAAATTAACTCTGACACTGTTATAGGGACACTGCAAAGAAAAAACGTACTGCCTTAATGTTGAACTTTTAGTCCAATTACAAAGAATTGTTTGGCATTTTATACTCAATTAGACTTATTGTTTCCAAATCTTTGGCTAGGGCTAAAATCTTGAAGAAAATCAGCCAACATCATCTGCGGCACATTAGTGGAAATAGAATTACAGTAATCCCCCGGGTATTGCGAGGGTTCCGTTCCAGGACCCCTCGCAATGACCGGTTTTTCGCGAAGTAGCGCTGCGGAAGTAAAAACACCATCTGCGCATGCGCAGATGGTGTTTTTACTTCCGCAGCAGCGAGGAGCCAAAGATTGGGGTTTCCCCACCGCCCACGCAAACTCCTCGCTGCCGCTCGCCCGCCCTTCGCCCGCCCACGCCGTTCGCTCGCGCCACTTCCCAGCTGAGTCCTGAAGCGAATTGGCTTCAGGACGCAGCTGGGAAGCGGCGAGAATGAACGGCGTGGGCGGGCGAAGGGCGGGCAGGCGCGCGGGCAGGCAGGCGGTGGACAAGCCGTTCGCTCGCGCCGCTCGCTCGCGCCGCTTCCCAGCTGAGTCCTGAAGCCAATTCGCTTCAGGACTCAGCTGGGAAGCGGCAAGAATGAACGGCGTGGGCGGGCGAAGGGCAGGCGGGCGGCAGCGAGGAGTTTGCGTGGGTGGTGGGGAAACTCCTCGCTGATGCCCGCCGCTCGCCCTCCCGCCAGCAAGAGGGGGAAGACCTAGGGAAGCCGCCCAGCAGCTGATCTGCCCAGCGCCATCTACGCATGCGTGCCCATAGAAAAAAGGGTGCGCATGCGCAGATGGTGTTTTTACTTCCGGGTTGCAAAATCGCCATATAGCCGTTCCGCAATGATCGGGATCGCAATACCCGGGGGATCACTGTATTCTTATTTAGATATGAATTCAGTCTCCAGAAAGTTTTTGGGAGCGTGAACTTGACATCAAATCTGAAATGCTGCACAGCCCTAATCATAATAGAAGTAAAAATAATCTAGCGATGGATTATTACTGTATTATTATTATTATTATTATTATTATTATTATTATTATTATTATTAATTAGATTTGTATGCCGCCCCTCTCCGAAGACTCGGGGCGGCTCACAACAATAAAGCATAGTACAATAGAAGAATATACAATAGAAGAAAGCATAGAAGAAAGGATTATAATGAAGGATAAACATTTCCCAAACTAATATTGAGATAAATAAATAAATAAATGTATTTATTTCTGGCCAATTATTGGAGGGGCAGAAAGGCTTACTCTGAAGGAAATTAGTTTCTCTTTCCCATTAAATTCTGTCTAAATAGCCAAAGAAAACACAAAAACAAAAACTCAACTACCCTTTGTCATTATTTTGCAAATTATTTTTTTAACATGAAGCAGTTAATCATCAGCAGATACTGTCAGGGCTTGATGTTTGAGTCATTACACTTATGTGACTTAATTTTTAATGATGCAGTACTTCTACTTTGTACACAACTTATCTTCTTTGCACTTGAGAAACCAAAACCTGGCTGTGGCCAAACTATAATTTAAATGAAAGATATTATAGATTGATGGGATAATCCTTTTTTAAAGGGTTATCTACATTTATGTAGATATTTATGTAGACTTTTAATATAAGGTTTGTATGTATCTTCCCCTAATTTATCTAGCAATTAATTTAAATCAAATTTTAATAGCTTTTTAGATGCTGATTTTTTTTTTTGCTTTAATTTTTTAACCAGACCTTTCTAAAGTGTATATCCTTACTGTAGGTTTCATTTTAATACATGTGCGACTATCTATAAATCATTTGCAGTGTTATTTCCACTTTTCAGATCTGATTTTGTTGGAAATCAAAGAAGTTGGATAAAGCTTCTGAAGATGGGGGGGAGTGTCTTATTTTAATAGTCGTTTGTCCCAGGTCTTGCATTGGGTCTTGGTCTTCCCTTGGCAACATTAGCTTTTCTACTTTTCCTCCACTCTTTCCTTTATTTCAATCCCAATAATAACATGTTTATGAAAGCTTCTGATATATAACATTTAATATTCTGCTGAAGCTTACGAGGCAATGCATTATTTCTCAGAAGGCTCCTGACAGCCAAAGAAAAACAGCAATCCTTTTGTGACAACAACCAGACTGCTATCAATTTTGGTCCCTCTGGCATTTATATTAAGCAACTGAAGCAATATTAGGTCACTGACCCTATATTTTTCCTTGCCTTTATTGAGTTGCCTTTACTGGATCTTTCCAATCCTCTAAATGAATCTATCAACAGAAATGAAAAGGGAAGTCTTCCTCTTTTATTTCCTTGACTCCTCTTATAAAAAATGTGTGTATCTAAGTAAAGAAAACCCTTAGATTTAGCAGATACCATTTTATAGCTAGAAGGCATGAAGCTGTCACATTCCGATTGGTCTAGATATACTTAATAAATACATGTCAGTATACAGGGTGCGTTCCAAAAGTAATGCAATTTTTTAAAAGTAATTTATTGAACAGATTTGCACAAACACTTACATTTATTCAAAGTACTGTCCTTGAGCCTCTACACATTTTTTCCAGAAAATCTGCCATGACCGGTATGCGCCCTGGAAGGCGTCTTCGGGGACCTCTCGCAAGGTTTTCCTCACAGCTGATTGGATCCCTTCTATGGATGAAAAACGGGTTCCTTTCAGGGCTGCCTTAATCCAAGGGAACAAAAAGAAGTCTGCTGGGGCGATGTCAGGACTATAGGGGAGTGGGACAGCATTGGCACCTGGTGTTTGGCCAGGAACTCACGGACTCGTAGTGCGTTGTGGCAAGGCGCGTTGTCGTGATGAAGTTGCCAGGTAGCAGAGATGTCTTTTCTCGTCCTGATGACCCTTTTTCAGAGTCTTTCCAGCACATTCATGTAGTAAGCAGTGTTAACTGTCTTTCCTTGAGGAACAAACTCCTTATGGACCACTCCTTTACTGTCGAAAAAGACATTGTTTTCACTTTTGATTTGCTCATTCTTGCCTTTTTGGGCTTGGGGGAGTGGTTGGTGTGCCACTCTGAGCTTTGGTGTTTTGTTTCTGGATCGTATTCAAAAATCCAGGTTTCATCACCAGAGATGACGTTGTCCAAATAATCAGGTTCAATTTCTATACGTTGCAAAAGTTCACTTGAAATTTCCGCTCGGTTGGGGATGAGATTGGTGCACTTTCCTCATCGCTAAATTTCAGTAACAATGTGGAAGACAACAGTAGACGACAAGTTCAGTTCATTGGCAACCATCTTAATACTCAATCGATGGTCAGAGTTCAACAATTGTTGAACACGAGCCACATTGTTGTTGGTTTTGCTGGTTGATGGCCGCCCAGAGCATTGTTCATCATGAACCTCTTCCCGACCCTCCTTAAAGGCCTTTAACCACCTTGAAACTTGTGAGTAGGACAGAGCAGAGTCCCCTTAAGCCTCACAAATCATTTTGTTAGTCTCCTCAAGAGATGTTTTCAGTTTAGTACAAAACTTAATCGCGTAATGTTGCTTGATCCATTCCATTTTTTTCGTGACACGGTTGGCAAGCAGAGGTTTACAATAACTGTTGTCCTGCCACTTCCACAGCTTGGAGAGCACTGAGACCAGTTTCGCGGCAAAGCTTAGCGTTCCATCTACTCCAAGTGCTTCAGTCCCACTCCGACCAACAGGAGCGGCGTGGGAAATTCAGTTGCATTACTTTGGCAACACACCCTGTATATATTACAGGGATGGGTTCTAAATTACCTTGCTGTTGATTTGCTTCCTCCCATGCTGCATGGGCATGCCGCATGGCTGCATGAGTGCATATGCAGTGCCGAAAAATCTGGAAAAAATGTTTTTTTTAAAAAAAAAGCCAAAAACAAGAAGGCAACCACATGCACAGTGCTGGAAACTCAGCATTTAGACTTATAGCATTTAGATGTATGTACCACTTCATAGTGTTTTTACAGCACTCTCTAAGCAGTTTACAGAATCAGCATATTGCCCCCAACAATCTGGGTCCTCACTTTACCCATCTCAGAAGGATGGAAGGCTGAGTCAACCATGAGCTGGTGATGAGATTTGAACTGGTGAACTACAGCTAGCAGTTAATTGAAGTAGCCTGCGCCAGCCCAGCTCTTGGCTTATTGCACATGCTCAGAAGAAAAAAAATGTGAAAAATTAATAAAAACATATTTTTCTAAAAAGAACAAAAATAAATAAACAATTTTTTTAAAAAGATGGCAACACCCAAGGACCAGCACCGACTGAACTGGTTTCATGACATCATCGTGACATCACCAGAGGGTCGCTACCAGTTTGGGAAGACTGGTCCGAACTGGGAGGAACCCACCTCTGATCTAGCAGCTTCTTTAAAACAAACCTGGGCCTATTTTTTGCTCTAAAATGATACCCCGACAAGAGTAAATGACACACATTCTAAATAAGGCCACGGGGAAGCCAGATTCACACTTCACAGCCAGGTTGCTAACTTAACAACTGCTGCGATTTATTTAATTGTGCCAAGAAATGTCATAAAATTCAAATTTCACTGAATTAATATCTTACTTAGCAATGAAAATTTTAGGCTCGATTGTGGTCGTAAGTTGGGGACTACCTGTAATGCGACAGGCACTGCGCAGATTGTTTCACTGTCCTATTCAATGTGCTGATTTGCTTTGTTCCCTATGTCTGGTAAACTTGCAAGATTCATTTTTCTCGTCATGTACACATATTCATCAGAACTAGACTGGGTTGTTTCTCTGTGTCATATAATATATGTGAGTATATATGCATAATTTTGTATTTATTTATTTGTCATGTTTTAGGTAGTGTATACTAGAAGTGGTGATCCTTCAAGAGCTGTATGTAATGAAATGTCATTTTAATGTTATGCTAATAAGTGTACATTCAAAGTGACAATAAAGTTATTCTGTGGCTCAATAAATGTTCTGTCGGGCTCTCTGGTAGACTCCTCCCAAAAATTCACAGGTACAAATTTCAGACACACACACGTTTGAAAATTCAAAACAATGTTTTTATAAGGAAAATTCACTTAAACTAAGCCCTCTTTTGGTATAGCAAAGAGCACTCGTCTCCAAACAAACTGGTAATTTGTACAAGTCCCTTATCAGTTCTGTGATATTTATCTTGCAGCTGTGAGGCAATTCACAGTCCTTCTTCTTTCACAAAGTGACATACACTTTGCTCTGGTTTAGTTTCAAAGCGGGGAAAAATCAGCACACAAAAGGTCAAAGTCAGTAAAGCAGTCACGAAACACAACGATCAGATAATCTCCACAATGGCCAAACCCACAGGCTGCTATTTATAGCAGCCTCACTAATTACCACAGCCCCACCCAACCACAGGTGGCCTCATTTTCTTTGATAATAATCTCTCAGTTGTTGTTGCCTATGCATCGCTCTCCACATGCATGGCTGTATCATTAATTCTTGTTCTGAATCCAAGGAGGAGCTAGATAATTGATCTCCTTCTGAGCTGTCTGCCACACTCTCCTCCTCCCTGTCACTCATGTCTTCTTGGTCAGAGGAGCCTTCATCATCAGATTCCACCGGGGGCAAAACAGGCCTGCAGCAGGTGGATGTCTCCCCCACACCCACAGTCCTTGGGGCAGGAGCTGGGGAAAGCTAACCACAACAATAAAGTTACACAGAGGCACAGTGGTTAGAGTACAGTGCTGCAGGTTACTTCTGCTGACTGACTGCAATTTGGCAGTTCAAATCTCACCAGGCTCAATGTTGACTCAGCCTTCCATCCTTCCAAGGTGGGTAAAATGAGGACCCAAATTGTTGGGGGAAATATGCTGACTCTGTAAGCTGCTTAGAGAGGGCTGCAAAAGCACTATAAAGCAGTATATAAGTCTAGGTTCTATTGCTTTTGCTAATTCTAAGATTCTCATCTTAAAAATCCTATGGAGCTTAGCACCTCAGTATCTTCAAGATTGCCCACTTTACGTAGACTTTAGCTATCAAGCATATGCTTTCTGTCTAAGAGTGCCATAGACAGACAGACACAGTGTAACATTCAAGGAAACAAAAAAGCAACTTTTCTTATTAATTATCTTGCACTTTCAAGACTCATCCCATTTTATTCCTATAATAAGACTGCAAGGAAGTGTGTTGATAAACAGTGACTGCCCCAAGTAACTCAATCCATTTCCATCAGGCTTAGACTTATCTTGGGCCAGGATTTTAACTGCTGTAGCCCATGCTCACCATATGGCATCCTGATTTTTGATGCACCCTTTCAAAATCTGAAAAAGATTGGAATTGATGAGTGGGAAGGAGGTGGGAGGGCAGGGAAGTCTCCAAACTTTATGATAATGACTTTTGGTGCTAAGCAGGCTGCTTTCTGATTATTTCCAAAGGCAATGAACAGGTTCAAAGTCTTACATTACTGAACTTTAATTAGGAATGCAGCTTGCATATACTTTAAATGTTAATCACTGTTCAGGCAGCTAGGAAATTTTGATGGGTCAAAACCTGACTGTGATAAGAAGAGTTTGTATCTTTTAGCTGGTACTTTTGACCACAGCAAAACAGAATTCTATGTGCAGTGGGTTCTATCAGGAAGGACAATATCTGTGTTAGATGGTTTGTTAACAATATCATTACGCCGTGGATTTCATATTCAAGAGGGTGAATCTGAGTATTTTTTTTAAATGAATGGAATGGGTTTTCTAAGGGACCCTAACATGGATTTCCACAGGGTATGGCAAAAATAGCAATAGCATTAGCACTTTACATCCCTCTATAAGCAATTCACAGAGTCAACATATTGTCCACAACAATCTGGGTTCTCATTTTATTGACCTGGGAAGGATGGAAGGCTGAGTCAACCTTGAGCCAGTGAGAATCGAACTGCCGGTAGCCGGCAGTCAGTAGAAGTAGCCTGAAATACTGCATTATCACCACTGTGTCACCACAGCTCATGATGGTGGTTTCAAACTGTTGTGGTTGGCTCTGGGCCAGCTCCTGCAATGGGGAATTTGGATGTTGGCTTAGGAGAGTCCTCAGGTTACTGCCACCAGCTTCGGACAGTGAGGATTCCTTGCCTGGCGAAGAAGAAGAATAATCAGATAGAGATATGGATGCAGCCAGCCCATTAGTTAATGACCCCAATAGTGAGTCATCGGACTTGGAGGATGATCAGTGGATAGATGCCAGAATGTGCAGGCTCATGGCTAGAAGGGACCAATTGTGTAGGTATCATCAAAGATAAGGAGAACACATGTGGCTGAGGCAATTAGGCTAATGGGGTTTCTGATAAATTACCAGCATTGCAGAAAGCGCATGTGGGAGTTTATCCGTTTGGAGAGGGATACGTCGTGTTGGCTTTGTTCCTGGACTTTCACAGACTTTCTTTGGGATATTTCACAGCTAAGTACGTCTTGTAGATTCACTCGAAGAGGTGGTTGTCACAGTTGTTCTTATCTGCTCTGTTTGTTTTTTGTCTCTCACAACTTTCAAGGACTGTTATCTGTAATTTGCTCAGTTTAAAGTGCGTGTGCACAGTTTTATTTTGGATAAAGGGCTTTTCTGTTTAGTTTACAACAGCGTGCGTGTTTGAATTTACATTCCTGACTTAATTGGGGCTCGTAACGCGAAGCCCGGCATAACACAAACTTTTAAAAATTGTTATTATTTTGACACTTCAGTCTCATTGTTGCGCTTGGCATTTTGACTTTTTTAATTAGTGGACAATCCTGTGAATATGTGGAAAAAAATCATTTGGCTTAAACAAAGAGTGAGCTAGCCACCCCAATTCTTAAATTTGCACCACTGAAATCACATCTATGCAGATATTTTGCAGCAGAGAGAGCTTCAGTCCACTTAATTATAAGGTGATACTTTGCAACAAACCTTCCCATGGTTCTTATCACAGCTTATCCTATTCGAAGATTATATTGAAGGACAAACACTCAAAAAAATACATTTACCCCCCAAAAATGAAGGTAGGCACAATTTCCCTAGAGTGGCTAATCATGCTTTCAAAAATTACTGTACCTGGTGACTTAATCACATGAATTATAGCAAAATGTTAAAGAAGAAGTTCAATTGCAATGAATTATACGGAAGGCTCCTTCAAAACGGATTCGTTCCCATTAAAAGGAGAAGCTTTCTCCCCAAAAAAGTATATCCGTTTTTCAGGAAAAGTCAAAGGCTGAAGCCACTACAGATTAAATCAGAAATGTAAACAGAAAACCTATTTCTGATCCTGCCTAAAATTATTTGAAGGATACTGCATTATTTTGGTGCGGTTATTATATTATAGGCTAATAGGAAGGTGCCGTATATAGATTCAGATCGCTGAATCTTCTGAACAAATATTGTTGACATTAATTTTTAACATTTCTCCAGGATTATTAGCAAGTCTTCCCTGAACATGACAAAAGTTGAACCCTGGACCCACTCTCTAAAAAGGTAGTCTTCGACTTACGGCCTCAATTGAGCACCAAATTTCTGTTGATAAACAAGACTATTGTTAAGTGAGATTTACCCCATTTTTTTACCTTTCTTGCCTCAATTGTTAAGTAAATCACTGCAGTTGTTAAATTAATAACACATTTGTTAAATGAAATCTGACTTGCCCCATTGACTTTGCTTGTCAGAAGGTCATAAAAAAATGGTTACACGACTCAGGACACGTCAACCATCATAAGTACATGCCAGTTGACAAGTGTCCAAATTTTGATAATGTGATCTTGGGGGAATGCTACAATGGTTGTGAAAAATGGTCATATGTTACGGTACTTTTCTCAATGTCATTGTAACTTCCAGCGGTCACTAAACGAATAGTTGTAAACAGTAAAGGGCAGCCATTTGTGGCCCAACTGGAATGCTCCAGTGGGGCGGAGCACATGCACAGGATGAATTGGCTGCTGCTTGGAGGACGAGAGGAGCAGACAGAGCACCCCTCCACCGAGCGAGATCCTTCCTCCTCCTCACTCACTTCTGCACAGATAAGATGTTGCAGTCCAGAATGGAACAAGGGAGGGTGTGTGGAGGTAGTCTTACTGGTGCAGTAAGGATGGAGGATGTCGCCCAGTGGAAGGGCGGTCTGTCTTTTCTCCTCATCCTCCGCTGTTGCAGCTGATTCATTCGGGCTTGGTGGAGAGCGGCGCAATGCCAGGCCCAGACCCCGACGAATCGGCTGCAGCAGCAGAGGGCAAGGGGAACAGAGAGACCGCCCCTCCTCCGAGCGACATCCTCCATCCTCCCTGCACAAATAAGACCACTCCACCCACCCCCTCCTTATTCTATTCCAGACCACAACGTCTTACCTGTACAGAAGTGGGTAAGGAGGAGGATGGATCTCACTCGGCGGAGGGGTGCTCTGTCTGCTACCCTCACCCTCTGAGCAGCAGGCGATTCATCCTGGGAGAGCGGCACCGGCAGGCAAGATTCGGCTGCTGCACATGCACAGAAGCTGAATCTTGCATGCACTGCGTATGCATAGCCAGTGGTGATGGAGCTGCATGTGCAGCTCCATTTCTGCCAGTGGAATGGCTTTCCATGTTGTCCCACCTCTTGCCCACCCTGGTTGTAAGTCCCTGCACCATTTTGTTATGGAAAGTTTCATTTTAACCATTTAACACATTCTCCACATGAGTTATGATCATATTTTTGGAGGTATAAGATGCACCGGAGTATAAGGCACACCTTAGTCTTGGGGGAGGAAAATTGAGGAGGAATAATCCACCTACTAAGTATTCATCTGGCTACTCTTTAATCTGATCTGCTTCAACACATTAGTTTGCTGGTTTTGAGCCAACATGCTTGCTTTTTATCCCTTGGTTTGGAATAAAAAACAGTTTCTCTCTCTCTCTCTCTCTCTCTCTCTCTCTCTCTCTCTCTCTCTCTCTCTCTCTCTCTCTCTCTCTCTCTCTCTCTCTCTCTCTCTCTCTCTCTCTCTCTCTCTCTCTCTCTCTCTCTCTCTCTCTCTCTCTCTCTCTCTCTCTCTCTCTCTCCAGAGAGAAACAATGAGAAAATCAGGCAAAGGGAAGATTGCTTGGCTCACAATTTAAGCATGGAAGATTACTTCACTCATTAACACCTGGTTAGTGTTGAAAAAAGGCTCACATTAGCACCTCATTAGGGCTAAAGAATAGCTTAGAAAAAGCTACATTTAGATTCTGCTGCACGAATTCCAAATTCCAGCGGGCCGATTAGGTGCCACAGAGTTGGCCTTCTCTGGGTCCCGTTGACCAAACATTGTTGGCTGGTGGGACCCAGGGGAAGAGCCTTCTCTGTGGCGGCTCCAGCCCTCTGGAATAAACTCCCTCCAGAGATTCCAACAGCCCCCACCCTCCTCGCCTTCCATTAAATGCTTAAGACCCACCTTTGTTGCCAGGCATAGGGATAATTACCACCTTCTCCCCCCTTTTTTATTATGTTTTCGGCCTTCCTGTATGATGGATTAGGTTGAATGTGTATGATTATATAGTTAGGGATTTTACTATGTTATTAATTATTTTTAAAATTGATTTAATTTTTCTACTATTGGATTTGTAATGTATTGTATCACTGTTATGTTGTGAGCCGCCCCGAGTCTTCGGAGAGGGGCAGCATACAAATCTAATAAATTATAACTATAAACTATAACTATAAGATGCACTCACATTTTCAGCCTCTTTTAAGGGGGGAGAAGGTGCATCTTACAGTCCAAAAAATGTGGTACATCATAAGCACATAGGAAGCTGCTGTAAAGAGATTCAGACCATTGAGTCATCTCCATTGATAATGTTGATATTTATATGACCTGGATGACTGAGAATCCCCATAGACATTAACTATCAACATCTCCCCAGGATTAGAAGCAGGAGTTTTACCAGTCTTCCCTAGATGTGACAAGACTTGAATCAGGCACCAGCTCTCTATAACTTTCCTGTAATCCAATTCATTCTTTCTCTCTACTAGCCCTCCCTTGGTTTTTGCTGTCATATTCCAAAGATTGGTTAGAAATCATGAAAACGCTTTCTTCCTGATGATGCATTAAATTTGCCAAACAAAAGCTTTATAAAAGTCATGCTTACAGAGATCGCTAAACTCAGAGCATTAGCATCTATTTATCTACCCTACAAGAGTGTGAAATATGACTTTAACTTTAACGTAGCAAAGAAAGCTATTTCCGGATTATATTTATATATATTTTTCAAGTTTAGGAAATTTCATGCTATATTTCATAGGCTTTTTACAAGCATGGACTTTGCCTTTCATCAGATTGGAGAGGAAAAAATATTTACCAAGTCAGAGGTGGATGGCTTATTAAAAGAAAAGTGGGTTCAGAAAACAAAATTAGACCTCAAAAGGGCTAGTTTTAAATTTTATAGATCTAAATAGCCAGGCCTAGCTGACCTTAAAAATGGTCAGTGATGTGATGTATTCATTCTATATATTTTTGCTTCAAGCAAGTGGTTGGATTCACTGAGATTCTGTGATTTTATAGTCTTCTGCTTACCCAGTCCCTTCCAGGGGTTAAAATCTTCTTTCTGTTAAAAATGGAGACAAATTCCATTCCAACAGGTTCAAATATGGAAGTGTTAGCCCTAAATGATAGCAATATTTTAGCCTGGTGTGCATTATATCAAATAGTTTTTTTTCCGAACGCCATCACTCTACTAAACAAATAATTCCCTCAACACTGTCAGACTTTCTACTAAATCTGCACTTCTATTCTACTAGTTTTTCTCATCATTCCTTTCACCCATTTCCTCCCATGTTGACTGTATGACTGTAACTTGTTGCTCATATCCTAAGATTTTTATTAATATTGCTTCTTCATTACTTATTGACCCCTATGACAATCATTAAGTGTTGTACTATATGATTCTTGACAAATGTATATTTTATTTTATGTACGCTGAGAGCATATGCACCAAGACAAATTCCTTGTGTGTCCAATCACACTTGGCCAATAAAAATTCTATTCTATTCTATTCTAAATAGGATCTAAGCTGGAAAGATGGATCAATATATCTTTATTTATGCATAAACAGGGAGACAAGTGAGAACGATTAGAAAGATTGGGACTCACTCAGTAGCGGGTTCCTTCAGTACGGTCGATGTTATTGTACCAGTAGCAAAAATGGTGCTGTGTGCGTAGTTCTGTAGCTCCACAGTTCCGGCATGCACGCATGCATGTCCAAGCGAGATTTTGCTTCTACGCCTTTGCTGAGATTTTGGTAATTTTTTGCTTCTGTGTATGTGCGGAAACCAAAAAATTGCTGAAATTTGACACTCACCTCCCCTCACAAGATTTTGCTTCCTGCACATGCGCAAAAGCAAAATCTTGCTCAGGTGAGCGTGCATGCTGGATACATGGAGCTGTGCACACAGCTCCATTTTTACTACAGGTACAATGACATTGACCGTACCGGAAGGAATCCGCTACTGAATGAGTTGCCGGGAGTGGCGGGACTCACTTTATTTATTTATTTTATTTATTTATTAGATTTGTATGCCGCCCCTATACATAGACTCGGGGAGGCTAACAACAGTAATAAACAGCATGTAACAAATCTAATGTTTAAAATAATGTTTAAAAGCCTTATTAAAACCAAACATACACACAAACATACCATGCATAAATTGTATAGACCTAGGGGGGAAAGGGTAGTTCAGTTCCCTCAAGCCTGACGACAGAGGTGGGTTTTGAGGAGCTTATGAAAGGCAAGGAGGGTGGGGCCAATTCTGATCTCTGGGTGGAGTTGATTCCAGAGGGTCGGGGCCACCACAGAGAAGGCTTTTTTCCCTGGGTCCTGCCAGACGACTTTGTTTAGTTGACGGGAGCCGAAGAAGACTGACTCTGTGGGACCTAACCGGTCGCTGGGATTCGTGCAGCAGAAGGCGGACCCGTATGTATTCTGGTCCACTTTATATACGGTTCAAATATTTGGATTTGGAATGTGTTCTTTCATTTGATAGCATCATTTAATCATCTGTGATCTAGTATGCTTGCTCAGTAGCCCTATATGTACAGGTAGTCCTCAACTTATGACCACAATTGAGCCCAACATTTCTGTTGCTAAGTGAGACATTTGTTGAACGAATGTTACCCCAAACCTTTTTTTGCCACAGTTGTTAAATGAATAACTGAAGTTGTTACATTAGCAACATAAGTTGTTAAATGAATCTGGCTTCCCCATTGACTCTGCTTGTCAGAAGGTCACAAAAGATGATCACCCCAGATCACTGAGACAATCATAAATATGAATCAGATGCCAAGAGTTTGAATTTTGAACATGTCCCCATGGGGATGCTGCAATGGTCGAAAGGGTGAAAAATGGTCATAAGTCACTTTTTCCTGTGCCATTGTAAGCTTAGAATGGTCACTAAATGAACTGTTGTAAACCAAGGACTACTTGTGATATGTAACATTTTTTATTATTCCTAGCATGATCTTGTTAATGCCCAATTGCATATTCCAGATGTGTGTTTGCCATGTTAGAATGAATTTTCAAGCTACTGAACTTCAGACCTTCGGGCAATTCTCGTCTCTGGCCACTCTGAGTCATTTCTTATCAGAATTTCACATTTGTGCTTGTTACTTCAAAGAACTGGAGACATTAATCAAAGACATTCCTAGTTACTGAAGATAGTTATTCAAAGAGGACTTTCTCTCCTGCTCCTATCAGAAGAGTTAAACCTAAATCTGCCAGTTTAGATAGTGGGCTGAGTTCATCAAAGTCCAGGAGAGTCCAACTATGAAAAACCAATCAGGAGCCAGAAAATTATTCTTTCGGATGGATAGGACAGCTTCATTTTGTCTATCTTCTACATTTGTCTTTCATGGGAGAAATGAGCATTTCTTCTTGAGCAGAAAAGCCAGATTGGAAATCTAGTAGAAGTAGAAGAATTAATTAATGCAGCGGCACATGCAATAGCAAGTATACCCAGGTACGCCCGTATTACTCCAACTCTACACAAGCTGCATTGGTTACCAGTCAGTCTCTGGATGCAATTCAAGGTGTTGGTTATCACCTTTAAAGCCCAAAATGGCTCGGCTTCCGGTTTGGCGGAGATCGCGGCGGGACGTGTCTGGCAGGGCTCTGCCAGGCGAATCCTTTCTACCCCCTCCGAAGGTCGCATTTGCGATCGGATCGGGCCCGGATGGCCCGATCCATGAACAGGGGGCTCTCCTCTGCCCGAGGACCCATCGCCAGGACTCCGGAGGCAGCGGTCCGCCCCGCAGCTTCGGAGACGGGAGAACCGCTCCTCTTTCTTTAAGAGGACCGGCCAGCGCTTTCTCCCCTCACTCAGCGGGAAGAACAAAAATCAAAGAAGTGAAAGTATAAATATCTACATCTACATCTACATTGAAAAAGAATATAGTAGAGAAAGGACCTAAGGTAAAAATTTCTATTCTGTTTCGTGCTTAAAGCCAGAAGATCGTAAAAGTTCTAAGTAAAAGTTTTTTTCTCCAGGGCGAAAGTGAAAGTTTTTTCTTGTTTAAACTCATCCGCAAATAACAGCCGGACCTAATTTTTTTTTTCACTTTTACTTTTCCACTTTGAACGTGAACCTTGGAACCTATAAAATAATTTTCTGACTTTGTGGCTTAACAAAATAGTTTAATTTTGATATGATTATTTAGAAAATTTTAAAAGGTAAAGGAAATTCCTAGTGATGATCAGAATTTGTTGTTAATAGACTTTTAAAATCATAATGTTCTGGACTTAATTTTTGAAGCGGAGGAACACAGTCTTGCTGCCTTTTTTTTTTCTTCTGCTGCTCCTCTTCACAACATGAAATAACTTAATAATTATGAACCAAATGGAATTTAGAAGAGATTGAAATCACTTCTTTTTTGGATTACTTATTGTTGGATTAACCTATTTGGAATACTTGCTAAGCCTTTTGGATTATTTGCTGACACCTTTTGGATTATTTGCTGAGAATTCTTTGGTTTAACATCTGCCTGCTGCACGGAAATTAACTAGACTCCATCTTGGGATCTGTTTCTTTGTTCCTGTCTTGAATTTGGAAAATAAACTGACTTCATTTTGAACACAAGCAAGCCTTGGATTTGTCTTACTCTTTGAATTTTGAATTGAAATCAAATATAACTTTACCCTTTGAGATTTGGATTTTCATTTCTACTTCCTAGCAAAACTACAGGATTTATAAGAAGAACTTAAGTATATAATACTGTTATTGTGTCTTTGAATAATTATTTGTTTTTTTTCTCCTGATTCTTCTTTGACTTTCTTCCTTATTCTTGGACATTTCTATTACTAGAAGAAGTTTGGTTTGAACTATATGCATTGTTAATAAACCTTGGGTTCCTGCTCTATTCTAAATAGTTGAACTAAAATATTACCCTCTCTCTTTTCCTTTCTGAACAACTCTTTTACTTCATTTTTTTCCCTTCTCCTTTTTCTTTCCTCCTCCTAAAGTTTCTCCTACAACTCTTTTTCTTTTGTTTTCTACATATAGTTGATATTCCTTCCCTTCTTTTACTTTTTGTCTTCCTTTTACTTGAAAAGGCTAATACCTGTTCTTTTGTTTCTGTGGCACTAAATAATAATATTTCTTTTTTCTTTTCTTTCTTCTTCCTTCTTTCTTTTTTGAATTCTGTTATTAATTGAATTGCTATTGACTTGGTATAGTTATATTATAAGGGAAACAAAATACATTCAACAGATTTGGAATTTATAGTAATTTTTTTTCCTTTTCACTACATATAAAACTGAAACTAACCTCAAAATTTGAAATAGTGGATTCTAATTTGATAATGTCCCATACTTCAACCCTTGTTAAAACAACAAAAAAACAAACTACACCAACTACCCTATCTCCACAAGTGTCACCGCATTCTTCTCCCTCGCATCAAGTGTTAACCATGTCTACCAAAGACAAAGACAAAGACAAAACAATGCAGTCCAATCTTGCAACCATACATGAGACTTTGAATACTTTGAAGGACTTCATGGTCAAATCACAAGAAGACGCCACTCAACAAAGAGAGGCCATAAAGGAGGAGGCAACACAACAAAGAGAAGCTATAAAGGAGGAGGCAACACAACAAAGAGAAGCCATAAAAGCTGACTTGGCAGAATTTAAAGTGGAGATGGCCCAAATGAAAGCTGATATGGGCGAGATGAAAGACCAGATAAAGCAGATCCAACAAACTCTTCAAGAAAGTGACGACCGAGTTAAAAAAGTTGAAGAACAATCTGATAAAAATGAGAAAAGAATGGATTATCTTGAAGGGAGAGCCGATGAGAGATACAGAAGATATGATGAATCTATTATCCAGCTGGAGATGCAACGAGCTTCGTACGGACTTCGATTTCAGAATATAAAAGAGGAAAAAGATGAAGACTTAAAAGCGACTATGGCGGAAATTATTGGAGCTATACTCCAAGAGGACCCCATAGCTTTACAGAGAGAAATCGATGAAGTATACCGAATTTCGAATAGCTATATCCGTCGGCACAACCTCCCAAGAGAGATACATATTAAGTTTACAAGAAAGGCGTTGCGAGATGAGATACTCCATCATTCAAGAAACTCCCCGCCCCAACGTCAGGGAGTAGAAATAAAGATACTAAAGCAAGTTCCAAGAAGTGTCAGAGAAAACAGAAGAGATTATCACTTTCTAACTAAAATTTTGATTAAAGAAAACATTACTTACCGTTGGCTTATTCCACAAGGACTTTCTCTGACATGGCGTTCTACAAGGTACAAACTGGAAAACGTAGAACAAGCCATGTACTTCCTTGAACAGAGTGGTATTGGCCACTCCGACTACGCAAGTAAGCAACAAGTGGTCCAACTACAACTAGTTCAACAGCAACCAGGGGAAAAATTACCAACTCAGCAAGAAGAAAACTTGGGGGCAACCGCTCAAGTAATAGAGCAGGACCAAGGTGCTAGAAGAGTTCAACCTCAGCGAGAAACCAAAAAACCCACTAAATGACAATGAATAAAGACTTAAAAATCTTTTCCGTAAATGTTAATGGACTTAACGAACCAAGAAAAAGGAAGCAAATTTTCTCTAAAATTAGAAACCAAAATGTTCAGATTGCAATATTACAAGAAGTTCATATTAAAAAAGATAACCAAAAATTACTGTTGAATCCCAAAATTGGAAAAATGTATGCTGCATTAGCAGACCAAAAAAAAAGAGGTGTAGTGATGTATGTTAAGAATTCTATAAATTCCAAACAAATATATAAGGATAAAGAGGGTAGGATATTGATTGTGCAAGTAGATATTGAACCTAGACCTCTAGTGGTTGTTTCTATTTATGCTCCCAATGAAGACCAAATGACATTTTATAAAAATTTACACCAAATAATAATAGATTTAGCTATTGATAATGTATTGATAATAGGTGACTTCAATGCTATCGCGAATAGACAATTAGACCACTCAGGAGGGGGAGGTAATAAAAAAAGGGGAAAAGGCAAAAAAACAAGAAGAAATTTACTACCTAGCACTTTTCAAAAAATGAAAGCGGAATTATTACTAAGCGACATTTGGAGGGAAAGACACCCTCACAAAAGGCAATTTACCTTTTATTCCAATCCTCATAAAATTTGGACGAGAATAGACATGTTATGGGCACCAAAAACGGTGGCAGAACAAATAAGAGAGGTCGAGATAGACGTTAATACATGGGCTGATCATAACCCAATAGTGGTCTACATGACGATGAATAATAAACAGAACAACTGGCGGATGAATAGGTATATATTAAATGATAAGAAATATAAGGATTGGATCGAAAAGGAATTAAAAATATTTTTTGAAATTAATAAAACATCAGACACTACTCCACAGAACTTATGGGATACAGTTAAAGCGTATATAAGAGGTTTAACAATATCCTATACAGCAAAACACAATAAGGAAAAGAAATTAGAGTACTTACAATTAACAAACGAACTAAAACAATTAGAATCCCTATCGCAGCAACATATTAAGAACAGAGATCTAAAGACAGAAATAAATGTAATTAAACATAAAATTAGAGTTATAGAACAAAACCAACTAACTGAAAAGATTAAAAGAGCAAAGCAACAATATTTCGAACATGCAAATAAACCTGGCAGATGGCTAGCGTATAAACTTAGAAAACAGAGTCAATCAAAATTAATCCAAAAATTAGAAGATAAAGATGGTAAAATAAAATATGATACAGAAGGTAAGGCAGACATTGTGTATAATTTTTATAAAGAATTATATGCTAAAGATCATGTTATTGAAGATGAAGTTTTTAACTATTTAGAGGCTTCAAATTTACCACAAATAACAGAAGATCAACAGGCTATCATGGATGGACCAATAACAATGGAGGAACTCCTAATAACAATTAAAAAACAGAAAAGCAACAAGGCCACAGGCCCAGATGCTATACCTGCAGAATGGTACAAGATAGACAACGAAACAATAAGAAACCATATGTTAGAAACTTTTAATTTATGTAGACTTGAGGGGAAAATCCCCAAATCTTGGTCAGAATCACTGACAACCTTAATACATAAACAGGGTACAGAACCAAAAAAAATTAAAAACTATAGGCCTATATCATTATTAAATGTAGATTATAAGATCTTTATTGCCATTTACGCAGAGAGACTCAAAAGAGTTATAAATGGAATAATACACCAAGACCAAAATGGGTTTCTTCCAGGGAGACAAATTAAAAATAACATTAGAACTGTAATAAATATATTAGAGTACTATGAACAACATCCAGACAAGACGGCATCTCTAATGTTTTTGGACGCTCAAAAGGCCTTCGACAACGTTAATTGGATATTTATAAAAATGCAATTAAATAAAATGAGATTTGGCCCAAAATTTGTTAACCTAATAGATACCATATATTCAAAACAAACAACGAATATAATATTGAATAACAGTCAATTACCAATACTTGACATAAATAAGGGAGTTCGCCAAGGATGCCCTATATCACCATTGTTATATATTATGACCCTTGAAACCCTATTAATTAAAATAAGAGCGGACCCCCAAAATAAAAGGTTTAACCGTAGGAGATGAAACCTACAAACTCCAGGCCTTTGCAGACGATCTAATGTTTATAATTGAAGAACCGACTACAACAGTTCCTACCTTACTACAAACCATTGAACAATATGGAAACGTAGCAGGTTTAAAGATAAACAAAAGCAAAACACATTACTTGACCAAAAATATGAATAAAACACTAGAAACTAAATTAGAAAGTATTTCTGGAATAAAGATTGTAAAAAAGGTAAAATATTTAGGAATAAATTTAACAGCGAAAACAATAACATTAAAAAATGATAATTATATGAAATTACTAGCAGAAATTAAAAAAGACTTAGCAATGTGGAATAATTTGAAAATATCTTTCTTAGGAAGAATTGCAACAATTAAGATGAACATTTTACCCAAGGTCTTATTTCTCTTTCAGGCAATACCAATAAACCCAGGGGGAATCTTTTTAAAAACTTTAACAAACTTAGTTAAAAAATTTATATGGCAAGGTAAAAAAGCAAGGATAAAAATGAATTGTTTAGAAGATATTAAAGAAAGAGGTGGATTTGGCCTTCCAAATTGGAAACTATATTATCAGGCCGCTGCATTAACATGGCTTAGAGATTGGATAATCTTAGATAATAAAAGAACACTTGACCTAGAGGGACATGATTTAATGCTTGGATGGCACGCATTCTTATGGTATGATAAGGACAAAAATCATTCATATTTTAAAAGGCATACATTAAGGAAATACTTATTAGAAGTATGGAAAGACATAAAGAAGAATCATTTCTTAAGCATTCCAGATTGGTTAGCTCCTCTAGAAGCAATAACACATCCAAAGTCTATAAAGGACAAGAAAATGACTTATAGATATAAAGAACTATTAAACGATCAGATGAAGCTTAAATCTAGAATTGAACTACAAGAAGAAGGGATAATAATAGATTGGTGGCATTACGCCCAGATCCGATCTAGATATCAGAAGGATAAAACTCTTTACATTTTTAATAAAAGTAAGAATCCTTTAACTACTTTAATAACCACTAACTCAACAAAAATGATAGGGAAAATATATAAATTACTTATTGCTCATAAAAATATAGAGTTGACTTTAAAAGATACTATGATAAGATGGTGTAGAAATATTGGTAAGGAAATAGACATAGACACATGGGAGAAAGTGTGGATTAATAATTGGAAAATGACTAAATCAGTTTCTTTAAAAGAAAACCAAATCAAAATGTTCTATAGATGGCATCTCCCACCAAATAGGATAGCAAAAATGTTTCCCAAAACATCCCCAATATGTTGGAAATGTAAGAAGGATATAGGAACTTATTATCATCAATGGTGGACATGTAGCAAAGCAAAAATATATTGGAAGATGATTGAAAAAATATTAAAAGAAATAATAAAGCAAGATATAGATAATACCCCGGAATTTTACTTATTAGGTGTCACAAACCAGATCTACAAGAAAGAAATTTTTTATCTAATTATACACATACTAACTGCGGCTAGAATAATATGTGCGCAAAACTGGAAAGGGGAGGAAATCCCCAAGGAAGAAGAGGTTATAGCCAAGATATTAGATTGCGCTGAAATGGATATGATGACAAGAAGATTAAACGATCAAGAGGATACTAAATTTTATGAAACATGGAACAATGTTTACAAATGGATAGATAAGAAAAAATAAGATATATCTTTAGTGGTTGTTTTTTTTTATCTTTTTTTGTATTAGTTTTTACCTAGGTGATAATAATATTAATATTAGTTTAAAAGGACTTTTTGATGATTATGATATAGTAATGTATGTATAAGTATAAGCAAAATACTAAGATTTTCGAAGTATAATAGTTGAACTTAGCTTTACTGTTTGGATTGAAGGTTTGATATTACTTTACTATAGTAATTAGGATTATATTAAAGGTATTTTTTCTTTGGTAATTATGTTATACTAACCCTACCTAACACCCATATTAAGATTTGTAAACCTTAACTCAAATTTATTAATTTTCTTTTTCTATATAATAGTTAACATATATTTAATTATGTATTCTTTTTCTATATTTGAATGTATACTTTCATAAGAAGCGGGGGAAACACACCCCCACTTTATGTTCATTGTTTGTATGTATTTGTTTGTCTTTTATGAAAAATAATAAAAAAAAATTGAAAAAAAAAAATAAAGCCCAAAATGGCTCATGGCCAGACTATTTACGAGACTCCCCTCTGACCTCCTACCTCACAGTGACCAATAAGGTCCCACAGAGTTGGCCTTCACCGGGGCCTGTCAGCCAAACAATGTTGGCTAGCGGGGCCACAGGGAAGGGCCTTCTCTGTGGTGGGTCTGGCCCTTTGGAATCAACAGCCTCCAGAGATCCGTACTATCTCCACCCTACTGGTCTTCCGGAAAGCCGTTAAGATTAGGAATGACTGAGTGAATGCTTGGTTTCTAGGGTTTTTATGAATTTTATATCACTTGTTGTTTTATTACTGTCATACTTTTATACTGTTTTAGTAACTGTGATAATTGTTAGCTGCCCTGTTTGAAGTGGAGCAGCATATAAATATCACCAAAAAATTAAATGAAATAAATAATGGGAGCTGCCATGTTTCTGAACCTTGGCGGCTTGAAGAGGGGTGAACTTCAACTCCCAGAATTCCCCAGCCTCTTCAAACTGCCACGGTTGAGAAACTTTGAAGCTAAATGCAAAATTAAAATGTTGACATGAATGTTGAATATTTTCTGGAAACAAAATTGTGGTGCTGTTGCTAATCTTTTTTTTGGGGGGGGGGGTTTAGTTCTTTTATTATTATTAATTTGTTATGCTGTGTTCATAGTGTTTTGAGCTGATGCAACAGTCATTTGAGAAACCTTTTCAAATTATTCAGTTTTCTTTTTTGTTTTCCTTTTGCCATTTATCAAGCAGGCCCGTTAATTTGGTAACCCCAATATACAGAATGAAAGCCATGAAATTCTTTACTGAATCAGCTTACTCTTTTTGAAAGGATTAACTTCAGTAAATCCTTCTTCCTCATTATGTTAGACGTTCATTGAAGGAAAGTATCCCCTTGAAGGTTTTCAGACTTATTCAGTATGCAACTATTTTAATGAAATTGAAGCTATTATACGCTAAACATATACATATGAACAAAGTCTTAAAGATTAGCAATTGACTTCACAAAAATATAATAAAGATAAACTAATGCACATGTGTAATGCAGTGAAACTTCTGTTAGGTCCCACAGAGTTGTCCTTCTCTGGGTCCCATCGACTAAACAATGTCGTTTGGTGGGACCCAGGAGAAGAGCCTTCTCTGTGGCGGCCCCGACCCTCTGGAACCAGCTCCCCCCGGAGATCAGAACTGCCCCCACCCTCCTTGCCTTTCGTAAAGTTCTTAAGACCCAGCAAAATGACAAAGTGTTTGATGGGATATCATAATACAAATCCCACTCTTTTCTACTCACACTTGATGTGAGAGCTGAAGTATTTAAGTCAGGTGATTTGCATCACAATGTCACATCTTACATTTTGTCACCGGCCTCTTTGCTTTCCCCATTGCAAATGACCTAGGAATGATACAAACCAATGTGCAAGCTTTTGAGCTTTACATAATACTTCATCAAAAGAATGTTCCCCCAAAAAAACAGACAAAGAAGAAAAAATAAAAATGAAACCAGGTAGTCTAGCAATAAGGTCTATTACTCAGATTCAATCCCAAGACACCGTCTGTAGATAAATACATTTGTCAGCTGAAGGTTTCACCTATTAATTAAGGCCAAAATAAACTATGGCTTCCTGCCAGGTTTGGAGACATCAAACCTATTATATCTCTCTCTCTCAAACACACACACACACACACACAGAGAGAGAGAGAGAGAGAGATGCATAGACATTTCTAAGTACTTTAAACAAAAACTTTATCAAATGAAAGAAATGTCTCAACAAGGTCACCAATGAAAAACACACACCTATAGGCCCCACGGTGGCAGATTCAGGATAACATATTTCAAACGTTAGCTACTATGAATGATTAAAAAGGGAAAAAAAGTTATTTTAAAAAAAATCTCTAAGCTTTCCAGATTTGTTTTTCACACACCAGAAATACCACCGTGGAAGTAACACTACAAATTAAATGTTAGAAAGCAAACATCTGCTAAAACTGGGTGATCACAATATGCTGTTTTCCCTCACAATATGCTTCTTCGGTTAAAAGAAGCAACATTCCCTTGCATTATTCTCACATTTCAAAGCTGGAAGGAGAATAGTTGGTTGGGGCTGTTTATAGGCTGTTGGGGCTGTTGGGGCCTGGATGGGTGTCAACAGACTCAAACTCAACCCTGATAAGACGGAGTGGCTGTGGGCTTTGCCTCCCAAGGACAATTCCATCCGTCCATCCATCACCCTGGGGGGGGGGGGAATTATTGACTCCCTCAGAGAGGGTCCGCAACTTGGGCGTCCTCCTCGATCCACAGCTCACATTAGAGAAACATCTTTAGGCACCAGTTGCGGCCCTATTTGGACCGGGAGTCACTGCTCACAGTCACTCATGCCCTCATCACCTTGAGGCTCGACTACTGTAATGCTCTCTACATGGGGCTACCTTTGAAAAGTGTTCGGAAACTTCAGGTCGTGCAGAATGCAGCTGCGAGAGCAATCATGGGCTTTCCCAAATATGCCCATGTTATACCAACACTCCGCAGTCTGCATTGGTTGCTGATCAGTTTCCGGTCACAATTCAAAGTGTTGGTTATGACCTATAAAACCCTTCATGGCACCGGACCAGACTATCTCAGGGACTGCCTTCTGCTGCACGAATCCCAGTTAGGTCCCAGAGAGTGGGTCTTCTCCGGGTCCCGTCAACTAAACAATGTCGCTTGGCGGGACTCAGGGAAACAGCCTTCTCTGTGGTGGCCCCGGCCCTCTGGAACCAACTCCCCCCAGAGATTAGAATTGCTCCCACCCTCCTTGCCTTTCGTAAGCTTCTTAAAACCCACCTCTGCCGTCAGGCATGGGGGAATTGAGATACTCTTTCCCCCTAGGCCTTTACAATTTTATGCATGGTATGTCTGTATGTATGTTTGGTTTTACAATAAGGGTTTTTAACTGTTTTAATATTGGATTGTTGTATGCTGTTTTACTACTGTTGTTAGCCGCCCCGAGTCTACGGAGAGGGGCGGCATACAAATCCAATCCAATCAAATCAAATAGTGAAATGAATTCTGCAAGTGTTTCCTACTTGTTTGCCATCTTGGTCCTGACAAGCTTTATGAGTGACCGTTCAATGTGGTTAGCTCCAGCGAAGGGCTCCTCTTACTTTTTCCTACCGGTACGGGATTCCAAGGCCAGCATGGGCATGCGCAGAAGCAAAAAAAAGGGCAAAAATTGCCCACAGAAGCATCCTCGCATGAAATTTTGCTTTGGGCGCTTGTGCAGAAGTGAAATCTCACATGGGGGTGCATGCACATGTGTCGGGCATGCGCATGGCTGGGCTGGCTTCCAGAACCCATTTAAAAAGTCCTAACAGATCGCCAATCCCATTTGTACCAGGTGGGGGCTGTCATTAGTTAAATCTGAATTCAGCAGTCCATCTGTATTTAAAAGACACAGGCCACTCTTTTGAAGACAACAAAGTCCATATTTTAGACAGAGAGGACCACTGGTTTGAATGAGGGTCAAAGAGGCCATCTTCATCAAAATTGAACAGCTCTTTCTCAACAGAGGGGGAGGGATACAACATTATCTATCTCCAGTCTACAACACAGTCCTTTCAATAGTTCCAAGTTCCAAGAAGGCTCCACACCCATTTGCACTACTCAAATGACCCTGAGGACACAGATAAACCTCCAGGTGACCTTACCAACCCAATAAAATAATGCAAATTACCATCTGTCTGCAAGGAGTAGAAATCCTTCCATTCCCCACCATGCAGTCCAAGCTGAAGAAACTATTTGGATGTGAAGCGAAGCATCTTCAAAGAAAAACCAGAAAGTCCCGTTGCCTCCTGAAAAAAATCAACTTTGGGATTTAGCTCTGAATTATTAAGTACAGATCATCCTCGACGTACAATTAAGTCCCAAATTTTCTGTTGCTAAGGGAGACAGTGGTAAAGCAATTTTTTTTTGCCCCATTTTATAGGTTTTCTTGCCACCGTTGTTAAATGAAGCATTGCGATTTCTTAAATTAGTAACATGGCTGTTAAGTGAATCTGGCTTCTCCATTGATTTTACTTCTCAGAAGGTGATCACGTGCAGGCACAGGTTCCTACTCACTGCTGCTACCGGTGCGATGCGTGCGCAGCTCCAGGTGACCAGTAGGCGGGTGCGTGCGTCCCAGCGAGATTTTGCTTCTGCACATGTGCAGGAAGCAAAATCTCGTGAGAGGATGCACGCATGCAAGATTTTGCTTCCTGCGCATGCGCAGAAGCAAAATCTCACTGGGACTCGTGTGCCCACCCGACGGTTACCTGGAACTGCACATGCATCGTCATTTTTACTACTGGTGCACAATATGGCCCATGCTGTTAAGGAACCCAATTTTATGAACGGTGTGCATGTGTATGACTGTGACTGCCTTTTAAAATAACTTTTTATGGGTTTTTCGTTTTATAATGTTTTAGTTTTAGAAAATGTTTGACTTCTTTTATCCCTTTGTATGCATTATTGACCCCCTCAGAGAAGGTCCGCAACTTGGGCGTCCTCCTCGATCCACAGCTCACATTAGAGAACCATCTTTCAGCTGCGGCGAGGGGGACGTTTGCCCAGGTTCGCCTGGTGCACCAGTTGCGGCCCTATCTGAATCGGGACTCACTGCTCACAGTCACTCATGCCCTCATCACCTCGAGATTCGACTACTGTAATGCTCTCTACATGGGGCTACCTTTGAAAAGTGTTCAGAAACTTCAGATCGTGCAGAATGTAGCTGTGAGAGCAATCATGGACTTCCCCAGGTATGCCCATGTTATACCAACACTCCGCAGTCTGCATTGGTTGCCGATCAGTTTCCGGTCACAATTCAAAGTGTTGGTTATGACCTATAAAGCCCTTCATGGCATCAGACCAGAATATCTCCGGGACCGCCTTCTGCTGCACGAATCTCAGCGACTGATTAGGTCCCACAGAGTTGGCCTTCTCCGGGTCCCGTCGACTAAACAATGTCGTTTGACATGTCCCAGGGGAAAAGCCTTCTCTGTGGTGGCCCCGACCCTCTGAAACCAGCTTCCCCGGAGATTCGAACTGCCCCCACCCTCCCTGCCTTTCTTAAACTGCTTAAAACCCACCTCTGCCGTCAGGCATGGGGGAATTGAGACATTTTCCCTGGGCCTATACAATTTATGTATGGTATGTTTGTGTGTATGTCTGCTTTAATAATGGGGTTTTTTTTAAAATGTTTTTTAAATTATTAGATTTGTCATGAATTGTTTTACTGTTATTGTGAGCCGCCCCGAGTCTACTGAGAGGGGCGGCATACAAATCTAATAAATAAATAAATAAATAAATTATATTATATTTTTATTATTGTTGTAAGCTGCCCTGAGTCCTTCGGGATTGGGCGGCATAGAAGTTGGATGGATGGATGGATGGATGGATGGATGGATGGATGGACGAACAAACAAACCCAATACTGATCATGGGACTCCAGGACACTGCAACTGTGATAAATGTTAACCAATTGCCAAGAATCCGAATTTTAATCATGTGACCATGAGGATGCTGCAATGTTGTAAGTGTGGACAGACAGTCATAGGTCACTTTTTTCAGTGCTGTTGTAACTTAACAGTCACTAAATGAATGGCCATGTACCAAGGGCTTCCACTGTGGCATATGAAGGACCAGCTAATATCAATTCTCACTGTAGCAGCACTAATTTTTAGGAGAATAATTTTTAAGCTGAATTTTCAAAGAGATGGAATGATTTTTTTTAAAAAAAAAAAGTTCTCCCATATAAAATTTCTTTTCGAAAACAGTAGTATCCTGGAAGCAGTTCGTTACTATTGACCCAATCTTCTTGCATGTCTTCCTAAATGTAGATTTTTTTAAACTGCTGAGCATTTCCCTCAAGGTGTCATTACTGTATCATCAGATTAGGTCTTGTTTAAATGTGTTTCTTTTGCCTTGCTACAGGAATCCCCAGAAAATTTACAGTCCCTGTATGAAATCCAATTGTCAGATTGATTAAACCGAGTTCTGCCATTTTGCATATCAGAATCATCCCGTCAATGTGGGGGTTTATGGGCATTAAAAATCTATATTCATTACACCTTTCAATTTTTGTAGCTCCTGACCTGGGAATTGCCTGCGTTTAATAGTTTAATGCATCTTGCAGCCACTGATGTAGAAAAATTAATGTAAATGAAAATAAATTGGGTATTATGCCCAGTAGGGAAAGCCCCCTAAATGATATCCCTCATCTAATTCATTCCTCCAGCCAAAAAATAGCATTTTAATGCAATGCAATTTATTCTGGCTACTGTGCAAAATATATCTTCCATTAACTACTTGCTAAAGAAATAACCAATAGCATCAGCTCTGTAAGAGGGGAGATCGATGTCTTCTTGATAGAGTTTTAAAATTCTTAGTTTAGAATATATAGAAAATACAAATCTTAAGGGTCGGATCACCTATATCAAAAGCCACCAAATCCCATGTTCTTAAGCAGCAGATATCTATAGGAAACAGCTTTTGGTATGAAGTCTATACCTTCCACCAATAAACAGACGCTCTCCAACTTCAACATTTCTACATATCAATTTTTAGTATTCCAGGCCAACCTTGCCTCTAGATGGGAGTTCATTTTTGCTACATATTCTCAGCTCGGTTTCACGGTTAACAGCCTGGATTTTTTTTACTACAGGTTGTTCTGTGGGGCTCTCTGGTGGACTCCTCCCAAAAATTCACAGGTACAAATTTCAGACACACACACGTTTGAAAATTCAAAACAATGTTCTTTATAATGAAAATTCACTTAAACTAAGCCCTCTTTTGGTATAGCAAAGAGCACTCGTCTCCAACCAAACTGGTAATTTGTACAAGTTCCTTATCAGTTTTATGATACTTAGCTTGCAGCTGTGAGGCAATTCACAGTCCTTCTTCTTTCACAAAGTGAAACACACTTTGCTCTGGTTTAGTTTCAAAGCGGGGGGAAATCAGCACACAAAAAGTCAAAGTCAGTAAAGCAGTCACGAAACACAACGATCAGATAATCCTCCACAATGGCCAAACCCACAGGCTGCTATTTACAGCAGCCTCACTAATTACCACAGCCCCACCCAACCACAGATGGCCTCATTTTCTTTGATAATCAGTTGTTGTTGCCTGTGCATCGCTCTCCGCATGCGTGGCTGTATCATTAACTCTTGTTCTGAATCCAAGGAGGAGCTAGATAATTGTTCTCCTTCTGAGCTGTCTGCCACGCTCTCCTCCTTCCTGTCACTCATGTCTTCTTGGTCAGAGGAGCCTTCATCAGCAGATTCCACTGGGGGCACAACAGGCCTGCAGCATGTGGATGTCTCCCCCACATCCACAGTCCTTGGTGCAGGAGCTGGGCCAGAGCTAACCACAACACAGGTGGTCCTTGAGTTATTACCAAAACAGAGCCCCAAATTTACGTTGTTAAGTGAAACATTTGTTAAGTGAATTTTGCCCCATTTCACAACTTTTTTGCCACAGTTGTTAAGTGAATCGTTGCATTTTTTTTAAAGTTAGTAAACTTAGTAAATTTAATGCAGTGGTATAGACAGCAAATGATATTAGAGAAGGCTCCTGTGTATTCTTTGGGCAACAAAGCTCACCAACAAGCAATTACAGAAGCGTATAAAACACCAGTCATCATGTCACTGGAAGGCCAAATCACAAAACTGCTGTCTCTCTTATTTTGGCCATGTCATGTGGGGGGAATTTACTGAAGAAAGTAATTATACTGGGCAGAGTCAGTGATAAAAGGCAACCAGGCCATCAAATAGCACATTGGCTGAACACCATCAAAGCTGACTGCAGCCAAAGCATAGATAAAACTCAAAGAAATAGTGCAAGATAAGAAGATGTGGAGAGATCTGGCCCATAGAATCACCAAGAGTGAATGGATGACATCATCATCATCATCAATAGAAAGATAGATATAAATTTCTTGCGTTGTTGATCTAGGCTCAGGAAGACCTAAGTTTAAACCTACTAAAACCATGAAGCTATTACTTCATAGACCAGTGGTTCTCAAACTTTCTAAAGCAATGACCCCTTAATATAGTTCCTCATGTTGTGGTGACCATAAGTCTAGCACCAATTCTCCCAACAGAGCTTTAAGCTGATTGGCAGGAAGGTCAGAGGGACATCCCCACTGTAAACGCCTGATTGGTCAGATTGTAAAAATATGTTCCAAGGCACCAGAATAGAAGCTTTAGTTCTTAACACCATGGGAAATTTGTCTTTCCCCATGATCTTAGGCGACCCGTGCAAAACAGTTGTTTGACACACACACACACCCCAAAAAAGGGGGTGGTTGAGAACCACTGTCATGGACCAATCTTCATCACTCAACATAATATATATCCACATGATTGTTGTGAAGACAAATTTGAGAAAGGAGAATCTTGTACCCCATCTTGAGCTCTCTTATAAATGGATCTATTAAAATGTGATAAATCAACAACCAAAAAATCAGGGGTGAAATCCAACAGGTTCTAACAGGTTCTGGAGAACTGATAGCGGAAATTTTGAGTAGTTCCGAGAACTGTCAACTACCACTTTTAGGTGACCCCCGAGTGGGTTGGGAATGGAGATTTTGCAGTATCCTTCCCCTGCCATGCCCATCAAGCCACGCCCACAGAACCTGTAGTAAAAAAAATTTGGGTTTCACCACTGCAAAAAATGGTTATCCAAGCCATGCTGCACCTAAAAGGAACCGTATATTGGGAAGAGAAACCAGCTAACCTGTCCCATCCCATAGAATAATTGTGGGCTATAATTACCATAAAATCATCTATCATGGCCAGTTCCAGCAACCTTTCCTCTAGAGACCAGGTCATACAAGGAAAGGTTGCTGGAACTGGGCATGGGTAGTCTAGTAAAAAGAAGGGCTAGGGGGGACATGATAGCTGTATACAGGTACTTAAGGGGTTGCCACGGAGAGGAGGGGGACACACTGTTTTCCAGGGCACCAGAGGTCTGGACGAGGAACAACGGTTGGAAACTGACCAAGGAAAGATTTAACCTGGAGATAAGAAAGAATTTCCTGACAGTGAGAGCGATCAACCAGTGGAACGGCCTGCCAGCGGAGGTTGTGGACTCCCCAACTTTGGACATTTTCAAGAGGAGATTGGACTACCATTTGGCTGGGGTGCTGTAGGATTTCCTGCTCAGGCAGGGGGTTGAACTTGATGACCTGTAAGGTCCCTTTCAACTCTAATAATAATAATAATCATCATCATCATCATCATCATCATCCAAGATAATATAAACTTTAACAAAAAAAATGTCTGAAGATACAAAGATGGAAAGAAGGCTAGGAAACTCTAGTTAAAATTGTTTATCTTCAAAATAAGAAGGAAAACGACATAAATACAACCAGATAGGATTTAAAAATTCATTACAGCAAACATTCTAAAATGTAAATATTTCTTCATTAACAATATTGTGTATTGTCTTTGTCATACTCAGTAACACATAACAATATTGTGTATGGTGTTTCAGTGTACTCTGACCATCCTCTCCTTAGCAGCTCTCATTTACTCTCAATTCAATTCCTTTAATTAGCTCTCTTTTTACAGCAGAATTGAAACGCTTGTAAATCTCCACCGCTTCTGGGCTTTTTAAAAAATAATAATAATTCCCTCACAGCACTTTGAAGTCCATTTTCCTGCCATTATTCAATGGCATTATGCAATTCTTTCCACCATTATTCTCTTCAAAATTAATACTTATTCATAGTGTGTTCGGCAACACATTTATTCATTAATTATTCATTCTCCACTGTGCGGTGACGGCTAGAATACCTTTTTATTTAGCTTCTGTCTCAGACAGGGAAGATCTATGTATAAGAACCTTCAGTGGAGCTTATCACTGTAGATTTCCATCAAACCAGACAATTGTGTGAGAGTTTAATATAGAACCAAAACTGGAGGCATATACACTGCCCCCCCAAGTTGTTATTATCCTTTTCATATGTAATTCAAGGCAGCAAATTCTTCTAAGATGCCTGCCTTCTATTTTTCTCACAACAACCCGGTGAGGTGGGTCGAGAGACTGACTGGTCACCCAGCCAGCTTTCATGTCTAAGGCAGAACTAGAACTCGTAGCTGCTTTCTATGCCAGCAGCTACAGCAAACTGGCCATACAGACAAATTCCACATCTTAGACATAGTACATGTAGTCCTTGACTTATGACCACAATTGAGCCCAGGAGTTGCTAAGCAACACAGGTATTGTGTGAATTTTGTCTCATTTTTTAATCTTTCTTGACACAGTTGTTAAACTGGTAACATGGTTCTTAAGTGGATCTGTCTTCCCCATTGACACTGCTTGCCAGAAGGGCTCAAAGGATGATCATATAACCTTGAAACGCTGCAGCCATCATAAATATGAGCCGGTTGCCAAGTATCTGAATTTTAATCACATGACCACAGGATGCTGCAAAGGTCGATAAGTGTGAAAAATTATCACAAGTCACTTTTTTCTTTTTTTTAATAAATTTCTTTATTGAGTTTTCATATATAGTTCAAATCACACATTATTCTGTTTTACAGATTATAAACCATCTCTTTTAAAATTCTTATAATAAATTTTTACCTGTTACATTCCATTATATACATTATATTTCATACTTTTATATTCTAATATTTATTATATTCAATAACTGGTAAATAAAACTTTTTACAAGGTAGCTGTAGATTGTTTCCATTGTACTGTTGCTTCTTATTATATTGTTTCTATATTCTCTTTTGAACCCATTCATGCCATTTTTGCCATGTTCGTTTTGATTCCGTGATTTTGTTTCCCTTAATTGAGTTAGTGAGTTCGTCCATCTCCACGCATGTATATATCTTATCTACTTTTTTCAGTGATGTTATAAGTCGAGGAACACCTGCCTAACAAACTGGTCCCACGTTTAAGTTCTACATCTTATGATGATCTTATGATGGGGGAATTGAGACACCTCCCCCAGGTTTACAGAGTTTTATGTATGGTATGCTTGTGTTGTATGGTTTTTAAATGATGGGTTTTTAGATGCTTTCTTTTAATTATTAGATTTGTTACACTGTATATTGTTTTTATTATTGTTGTGAGCCGCCCCGAGTCTACGGAGAGGGGTGGCATACAAATCTAATAAATTATTATTATTATTATTATTATTATTATTATTATTATTGTTGTTGTTGTTATTTTATTTCTTTATTTATTGGATTTATATGCCACCCCTCTCGGAGGACTCAGGGCGGCTTACAACATATAAAAGAAAACAATACAAAATTGCTTAAATCCAATTATTTTAAACTAAAACTAACAATCTAAAACCCTAATTTATTTATTTTTTTAAAAAAACCAATCACTCTCATTCTGACAAACCAAACATGCTTTCCATTTATCGGCAGGGGCTGATGTCTAGTGTCCCCAAGCCTGTGGGCACAAGTGGGTCTTCAGACTCTTGCAGAAAGCAAGGAGGGTGGGGGCAGTATGAACTCTGGGGGGAGCTGATTCCAGAGGGTCGGAGCCCTCACAGAGAAGGCTCTCCCCCTAGGCCCCACCAAGTGACATTGTCTAGTTGATGGGACCTGGAGAAGGCCGGCTATGTGGAATCTAACCAATCGCTGGGGCTCATGTGGCAGAAGGTGGTTCCATAAGTAATCTGGTCCGATGCTATGTAGGGTTTTATAGGACACAACCAACACTTTGAATTGCATCCGGAAGCCGATCAGCAGCCAATGCAGCCCGCAGAGTTCTGGGGAAACATGGGCATACCTGGGAAGGCCCATGACCACTTGCACGGCTGCATTCTGCACAATCTGTAATTTCCAAATACTTTTCAAAAGTAGCCCCATCTTAGTCATAGTACACTTGAATTCTGCATCTGCCTTGGGATTCACTTCTCCTTACCTCCGAGTTGGGACGGGGCATCTAAAAAAGGACTTGTCCATGCCTTAACAAATGTAAATTCAGCTCACCCAATAAGCTAAGAGCACATTAGCAGTGCCAAATTGCCTTGCTTTGAATACAAGTAGTCCTCACTTACCAAGTTCAACTGGCATTGGCAAGTCCATGTCTAAGCAACAGTACTATGTTTGCGCTGGACTTACCATGCTAGTTTTGCTGCAATTGTTAAGCAAATCGCCATTGGTTGTTAAGTGAAATATCACATGACTACAGCTTGCAATTGGCTGCCGGCATCCCCATTGGCTTTCTTCATTGGAAACATAGAAACATAGAAGACTGATGGCAGAAAAAGACCTCATGATCCATCTAGTCTGTCCTTATACTATTTTTTGTATTTTATCTTAGGATGGATCTATGTTTATCCCAGGCATGTTCAAATTCAGTTACTGTGGATTTACCAACCACGTCTGCTGGAAGTTTGTTCCAAGGATCTACTACTCTTTCAGTAAAAAAATATTTTCTCATGTTGCTTTTGATCTTTCCCCCAACTAACTTCAGATTTTGTCCCCTTGTTCTTGTGTTCACTTTCCTATTAAAAACACTTCCCTCCTGAACCTTATTTAATCCTTTGACATATTTAAATGTTTCGATCATGTCCCCCCTTTTCCTTCTGTCCTCCAGACTATACAGATTGAGTTCATTAAGTCTTTCCTGATACATTTTATGCTTAAGACCTTCCACCATTCTTGTAGCCCGTCTTTGAACCCATTCGAAACCAGCTTTGAAAGTTGCAAATGACAATTATGTGACAGCAAGACCCTGCAACTGTCATAAATGTGCACCAGTTGGTCAGTGCCCAAATCGTGATCTTACAACTTGGATATGCCACAATGAGTACATATTTGAAGAATTTGTCTGAAATGGTATACGGCTGTGATAGCGAATCTAGAGCATGTGTCCCTCAAGTGGCACATGGAGCCATATCAGTGGGCATGTGAGCTCAGATCCAGTGTGCATGTGTGCACCGGCCAGCTGACTCTCAGGGCTTCTGGGCCCACTGGGAGTTGGAAAACAGCCTGTTTCAGCCTCAGGAGGGGATGGGAAGGTTGTTTTCACCCTCGTTGGGCTCCTAGAAAAGCTCTGGAGCTTGTAGAAAGCAAAAACAAAAAGTGATCTTCCGGTTCAACCGGAACAGTAGTGGGTTCCTACTGGAACGGTAAAGGATACCACACTAGTAGTAAAACTTTCATATGACCAGCAAAATCAACAGGGAAGCCAGATTCACCTTGTTACGTCCCCGCCCACACAAGGGGAATTGCCTGGAGACGAGCCAGATTGGTAGATAATGGCTCATTCTGACAGGCTGTGAAAATCGGGTAGTGACAGCTGGGAGCGGGAAATTCTAGGCAAGATGATTGGTCCTTTCCTCAGTTTACTGGACATATATAAGGTTTTAACTTGTTGTTATAGTTCCTGTTGTGTATTCATTCCTGTTCTCAATAAAGTGTTGATTCCGACTGAATGGTGTCCAACTTTTCACACCTAACAATCATGTCATTAATTTAACAAGTCCAGTCATTTAACAAATGTGGTAAAATGGGACAGTGGTCACTTAAGATATTTCTAACTTAGCAACATCAATTCAATGAGGTTGTAAGTTGAGGGCTACCTGTATTAGGCCCTTGAGAAATACCTATAACAGTAGCTCAAGCAGGTATTCCTGGAAAAAAACTATAAATTTAATAAAGAAAAAAGGCTGGAAAGATGCGATGATGTGATTTTCATTTTAAAACAGGTTGTTGTGCCTACATACTTACCGACCCTTTTAATTTGAATGTAAAAATTAAATTTAACTGGTTATACATTTATTTTTATGTATGTGTGTATGTGAATAGATATGCCCAGTGAGACCTGCCGATAAAAAGCCCTTGCCAGTTGCTCACCTGGAATTTTTTTTAAAAAAATTGAGGACAGCAACAGGGAGAATTTTAGTGAAGAACCATAAAGTCGTTCAGCCCATCCGGACTCAAATCCCTTCAAGTTATTGCCCAAGCATCTCAGCCCAGCCAGGTTTTTCTTAAGCTGGTTTGAAGCCAGCAACCACCCAGATCAGGGGCAGCTAAAAAACACAGTGCTGATCTTTTCTAAGCCTTCACTTTACTGAGGATCAGCCTTGTGTGCACAGAGCTAAGCACATGTTCAAATGAACACTGGTACAATTCCCTTTAAGGCCTCTGCTCTCGAAGCAAGAAAGGTGGTGATAGAAACATTCTTTGCCTGCTTTGTTTTCAACTTTACAGCATTTGGCACACATAGAAGGTTTAATCTGCTGAACTAGTTATGTAGGGATTAAGATGCCATCCTAGAAACCAGGTGACTGAATTTCAATTCTGCCTTAGGCATGGAAGCTGTCTGGGTGACTCTAGGCCAGTCCAACTCTCTCAGCCAAAGTATCCTATTTTTCAGAGTATAAGACGCACTGGAGTATAAGACGCACCTTAGTTTTGGAAAAGGAAAAAAAGGGGGAAAAGTAATCTCCCTACCAGGTATTCTTTACCAGGTCTTTAGTCTAGTCAGCTTCAGCATTTATTTATTATTTATTTATTTATTAGATTTGTATGCCGCCCCTCTCCGTAGACTCGGGGCGGCTCACAACAAAGAATAAAACAATTCATAACAAATCTAATAAAAAATTTTTAAAAAACCATTATTAAACCAGACATACACATATTAGTTTGCTGGTTTTGAGCCCCTGTGCTTGCTTTTTATTCCCTCGTGGAGGATTTAAAAAAAAACTATTTCTAAAACACTTCACTTCTCTCTCTCTCTTCAGAGAGAAACAATGAGAAAAGCAGGCAAAGGGATGATTGCTTCACTAGCAAAGCACAGAAGATCGCTTCACTCATTAGCACCTGGTTAGGACTGAAAAAAAGTGGATGAGTGCTTGCTAGCAAAGCAGGGGAGATTGCTTTGCTTCACTGTTAGCACCTGGTTAGGGTTGAAAAAAAGGCTCCACTGATTGTTGGAGGGAGCAGCAATGAATGAAGCAGGCAAAGGGAAGATCATTTAGCTAGCAAAGGACAGAAAATTGTGTTAGCATCTCATTAGGGCCAAAAAAAAACCCCTTAGTAAAAGCTACATTTGGAGTATAAGACACACCCAATTTTTTTTACATATATTTTTTTAGTTTTTTGTAATTTTTTTTAACAGGTTTAATATACACACAACATAAAACAGTGCATAGTGAAATGTGCCCACCACCCCGACACACACACACATACCCCACCACCAAATTGGGGGTGTTTCTTATATAATCCACTTTGACCCAAGAGCAATATATCTATTTACATATTATAGAGTGATTCCAATTTATTTCTTGTAGCTTGGTCTCGGATTCTACTCATCATATATCGTCTTACCTTGTCCCACCGTCCCATCAGTTGTCTCAATTCTGTTTCATTATCCAAATTTATCCTTTTATCCATAATTTCAAATTGAATATGGTCCACCATGTACCTATACCAATTTTGCATTGTCCATTTTGTCGCATCCTTCCAACCCAAAACTATTACAGCCTGAGCACTTTCTATTGCTGCTTGTTTTATTTCTCTAAATTCTCCCATCGCATTGCTTTTAACTAGTACTGCCATTTCCTTAGTGATTGTCCATTGTATGTTTAGCATTCTATTAATGCCTTCTTGCACTTTTTGCCAAAATTCCTGCACTATTGGGCATTCCCAAAACATATGCATAAACACTCATTTATCTTGACATCCGTGCCAACAAATACCCCTGATACACCCAAATTTCAGCCTCTTTTAGGAGGGGAAGGTACATCTTATACTCCAAATAATGGTAACTCACAAGGTTGTTGTTATTGTAGAGAAAATAGAAGAGGGAATAGGCTTGGGTTGTAAAAACTAAAGGCGGCATAGTTGAAGTCCACTCATTTTAAAATTGCCAAATTTAAAAAACACCGATTTAAAGTGATTTCTTAGGATTTTATTTTACTCTTTTTAGTCATTAGTACCATTAATTTTGCTGTATGGAGAGTGAGGATGGTCCTGCCTTAGCACTTTGTCACCACATGTGCCCCCGACATGAGTGGTGTTGAGCTGGCCACACCCACCCTGACCACACCCACTCTGGCAACGCTTACCACAGCCATGCCCACCCTGGCGCCCTGAGGGCAAACACAACCCTGAAGCGTCTGTCCATGAAATCAAGTTTGACACCCCTGTTTTATATGAACAATTACAGGAACATCTTTTCAAAGCTTACCCCCTTTTTTAATTCATGACTTGTTATCCACGCAGTCGATCCCCCCAACCCGCTCTTCATATACATCTCTGCACAGCAGAAATTAAAGTTTTCCTTCATCTCCTATGTTGTTAGACTCCTTCATTAACATTCCAGTCCTACGGAGTTTAGTGACCTTCTCCACAGGCATCTTATTCAATATTGAAATTGATTTTCCTCACCTTCTGATACGAAAACCCAGGGGCATATACTATTCTCAGTCATACCTGTGTAAAACTGAGAGAAGCACCCCTGTTTACCCTGGTAATTAGAACCGAATATGGCCTTTGGTGCAGCCGGTGATGTGAAAGGTAGACCCCAATGGGACTTTTCTACAAAGTGATACAATAAATAATACCAGCTTGTATTTCAAAAGGGAACATTTTTTTCTTTCCTGGGTTTTTTTTATTTGTTTGTTTGTTTCTCTTCCCACCCCATGCCCTGTAAAAAAAAAAAACAATAAAAGTTTCCCCACCCAGCTTATTGCCAAAAACCCCAGAAAGGAAATAAAATTTAATATGCTGGGAAAGTTTTGTGTTTGTGGTCAACAGCCAAGCTGTATTAGTTCAAAAGTGCTGCAATAGCAATTCTATAACTACCATATGGGTAAGGAGACCATTTTCTTTGAATCCACTTCTTTCAGGCTCTGGGCATTTTGCAGAGACACAAATAAATACAACTGAGGTTAATTTAAAACAAAAAGTGAGCCCAAAGGTGAACTATTTTGAAAACGGAGGAAAACAACCAGGCAAAACCAAATATTTTTGCAATGACACATCTAAATTTATTTTAAGCATGCATTTGGTTGGAACTGATTGTTTTTCTAGATATGTTTATAGCTCTGGTTCATTTTTCCTTCATTTCTGGGGCAAAAAATGATCCATTGCACCCATGCCAGAATTGTTGAACAGGAGCAAATGTGACAGACCATGAGAACCAATAATATTTAATAATTGTAGTTGTAATATAGAAGTAAGCTAGAAGAGAGGTGTGAGATGGTTCTCACCCATCCACCTTGCCCCAATCTTCCTGCCTTCATACAATTTCTAGTTATGGTTTATGTAGTACTTTCCTATTACCGTCACCCACCATCTTTTTAATAGCAGTTTGTGAAACCAAAGGGGTTGCCCCAGCCTGAGTAACCTACATGCCCGTAAACTCAATCTCATCACAATTAGAGTGATGATTTTGATGATATCAAGATTCAAGACAAATAATAATAATAATAAACAAGGGCTACAGCCCTATCTTTCATAACTTTGAGGCGTGTGTCAAGAGAACAACATCCCTCTCTCCTGTTGAAACGAAAACAAAACCATCAATCATAAGATTCAGACATCATGTTTATTTTAAAAAAAAACCAAGAAACAAAGGAGTTAAACTTTATTTGAGCTTTTGTTCAGAGGAAAGAGTTATGATTGGATGGAAAAATATGGTCTTTAGCACTGGTGAAAGTATAAGCAGTATCTTGAGCATCCGTCTTCCTCGGCATGCTTTGAAAAGATAGGCCCAGATCCAGAAAGGCAGAATCTGATATAGTTAGATAGAATAAAAACATCCAAGACTGGAGTTCTGAGGTGGAAAATCAAGAGGCAAATTCCTTGAGATTTTTATCAGACACTTGCCAAATATAAGACTCCACAAAGCAAAATCCAAACATGAATCCTTGCCAAAGTCTTTTACTTCACAGCAAAGACCCTGGATCAGTGATAGTGAACCTTTTTTGATTTTTGTGCCAAAAGGGTGTGTGTGTGTGTGTTTGCCCATACCCATTCCTTACCCCTCATGCATGTGCACCCCTGCACTGCTCTTGCACATTAACACAATCCCTCCACCCCCATGTGTGCGCACAGGCCTCATTGAAAAAACAGCCAAAAGGGCAAACCGGAAGTTTGTAAAAATAGACTTCCAGTTTGCCCGTTGTGCTGTTTTTTGCACTGTGGAGCCTTCAGGGAAGCTTCCCTGAAGCCTCCAGAAGGTGAAATGGCCACCCCCAAGGCTGAAAATGAGCTGGCTAGTGTGCACATTTGCACTGGAGCTAAAACAGGACAACGCCTTGCATGCCCTCTGATATGGCTCAGTGTGCCACCTGTGGCACGCGTGCCATAGGTTCGCCATCATGCCCCTAGATCATTTCTTCACTAGTTGTTCCTCATCCATTCTACATATCTTCTGTTTTGGAAGCTGAAGGACACATATCTTCAGTTTGGGGAATTGAAACACTTTTCTTTGGAGTCAAGAGAAGCTAAGAATTGCTTTGAAAACAGACTGGAATTTGCAATTGTAATAGCACTTAGACTTATATACAGCTTCACAGTGCTTTCCAGCCCTCTCTAAAAGGTTTACAGAGTCAGCATATTGCCCCCAACAATATGGATCCTCATTTTACTGATTTCAGAAGGATGGAAGGCTAAGGCAACCTTGAGCCTGGTGATCTATAAACGTTGTTCTCCACTTACCACGCATTGCTCAGTGACTATTCAAAGTTCCAACAGAGCTTCTCTGTGTGTGTGTGTAGCTTAAAGTGACCAGATTTTAACATTGGTAAAGAGGGGGGGAGGTTCTTGATTAAAAATTTGGTCTATATGGAGCAAAAAAAAATTCTCTTTCTTTTTCTCTCTATCTCTCTTCCTCCCTCCCTTTCTCCCTCTTTCTCTCTCCCTCTCCCTTTCTTTCCCTTCTTTACTTCCTGTTTCTTTCTCTCTCTCCATCCCTCTTTTCTCTCTCTTCCTTCTTCCCTCTTTCTTTCTCTTTCATTCCTTTCCTCCCTCTCGCTCTCTTTCTCTCCCTCTCTCTCTTTTTCTCTCTCTTCCTCCCTCCCTTTCTCTCTATTTCTCTGTCCTAAATATGACTAATGTCACATGATCATCTTTTGTGACTGTCTGACAAAGTCCAGGGGGAAATCCAATTCATTGTACAATCAAGACTTAACAATTAACTTAACAATTGCAGTGATTCACTTAATAATGGTAGCAAGAAAGGTTATAAAATGATGCAAAACTCATTTAACAACTGTCTTGCTTTAGCAAGAAAAAATTTGGGCTCAATTGTGGTTGTAAATCAAGGACTACCTGTAACTCAAGGCAATCTACTCCTAATACATGGTCTTCCTGCTATTTTCTGCTCAAAAAACAAGTCTGTGGGTTGGCGTTCAGTAAGAGAAGCTAACTGACCCAAAGACACCCATCTAGCTTTCATGCCTATGGTGGGACTAAAACTCACAGTTTCCCATTTTCTAGCCTAATGCTTAAACTGTCTCTCTATTAATCAAAATATGCCAATATTTCACATATTTTATTGGAATTTTGGAAAGAATAACAAAGAACTGTCAATAGCAGTGCATTAATCTGATGGCTCTGAAGGAAAGGGGGACTTTTACATCAGCTTCCTCTGCAAATTTAAAGGCATGGTTTCTTCCTTGCAACTCAAAATGTCCCGGTTTTGATTCTTATAAAAGACTTAAGATTTATCTGCACATCTGTGGCTGCCTTGATCTCTATTCATCTTGAGGTTTTGAGAAAGACAAATGAAAGAAAAAACTCTCTCTTGTTTTCATTTCTTCAATTAAAAGGCTACATCTGAGATCAAAAGATTCATAATACAAATATATTCAGTTTTGCTTTCATTCTTTTTAGCTCTATGGGAAGCTAAGCCTTCTTTCATTCTTTCATAACGTTCTTTTAATAAAAAAAATGTTTCAGTCAGAAGTAATGGATTGAGTTTTTTAGTGCGACGGATTCCTTGTGCCTGCTTTAATTCTTTCTTCCTGACTGGATAAATTATTTATTTCTTATTTTTCATATACTCTAAGGAAGGAACAGTTCCAACTGACCTCTACAAATCTTGAACATTGTAATGATTGATGGGGAAAGTCACAAATCCCTCCTGAACAATGAAGCTCACGGGGGCAGACATGGTAAACATCAATTTCTGAGCCTCACATCTCTTCCAGAGACACAATGGGGCAACTCCTGTCTCCAGATGAAATGGGACTATCCTGCACCAAATCCTTTGGGGGAAGCATAGGAGTGATTTATTTGATGGTTACTTGACAGTAATTATGGAAAACCTTCATTTGAAGAAGTCTGGACATAGGTTGGTAATCTGTCAGTAATGCTTTTTTTATTATTATTAAATTTTTTATTGATTTTATAGAATATAAACACACACACAACATACACACTACTCACAGTCACTCATGCCCTCATCACCTCGAGGCTCAACTACTGTAACGCTCTCTACATGGGGCTACCTTTGAAAAGTGTTCGGAAACTTCAGATCGTGCAGAATGCAGCTGCGAGAGCAATCATGGGCTTTCCCAAATATGCCCATGTTACTCCAACACTCCGCAGCCTGCATTGGTGGCCGATCAGTTTCTGGTCACAATTCAAAGTGTTGGTTATGACCTATAAAGCCCTTCATGGCACCGGACCAGATTACCTCAGGGACCGCCTTCTGCTGCACTAATCCCAGCAACCAGTTAGGTCCCACAGAGTGGGTCTTCTCCAGCTCTCGTCAACCAAACAATGTCACTTGGCAGGACCCAGAGGAAGAGCCTTCTCTGTGGCGGCCCCATCCCTCTGGAACCAACTCCCCCCAGAGATTAGAATTGCCCCCACCCTCCTTGCCTTTCGTAAGCTGCTTAAAACCCACCTCTGCCGCCAGGCATGGGGGAACTAAGATACACTTTCCCCCTAGGCCTTCACAATTTTATGCATGGTATGTTTGTATGTATGATTGGTTTTTATATAATGGGTTTTTAACTGTTCTTTAGTATTGGATTTTGTTATACTGTTTTACTGCTGTTGTTAGCCGCCCCGAGTCTGCGGAGAGGGTGGCATACAAATCCAATAAATAAATAAATAAATACAACAAGTGCTCTGTGATTAGTAAGGCTTTAAAGTAGCGGACCCAGTAGTGGGCTGCTGCATGGACGGTTTGGTATCCAGCCCTAGTTGGAAAAATGGAGATGCACATGCATTTCCATGTCCCTGATGTATGCACATGCACGCCGGTGCTCTTGCGCAGGAAGCGAAATCTCATGTGAGGGCACTCATGAGTGAGAGATTTTGCTGATTTTCGACAGGTTTTTTGGCATGCACGGAAGCAAAAAAAATTGCTGAAAATTGGTGAAATCTCACACACATGAGCGTCCTCCCGTGAGATTTCACTTCCTGTGCATGGACAGAAGCCGAATCTTATGTCAGCGTGCATGTGTATGCATGTCAAACATGCACAAGCCTGCACATGTCACCAGGAGTGCCAGTGATGGGGAGCCCTCCATTGAACGGACCCCAAACGTTTTGGCAGTAGGGACCAATTTCATGGAAGACAAATTTTCCACAGACTGGAGGTGGGTTTTTTTCACACGCATAGATAAAGATCCTGTGCACACACAGATGAAGCTTTGCTTGGTCTCCTGCTGCTTGTGCAGCACAGTTTATAACAGGCAATGGACTAGTACCACTCCAAGGCTCTGGCATTTGGAACCCATGTTCTAATGCAGGAGTGGAAAACTGTGGCCCTTTTATGACTTGTGAACTTCAACTCCCAGAATTCCTGAGCCAGTCATGCTAGACAATCATTTTCAATAAATGATTGTCCAGTCCCTTTTTAAAAGCCTTCCGTTTTGAAGCATCCACGACCTCTGAAGGCAAGTTGTTCCACTGGTTGATTGTTCTTGCTGGCAGCAAGTTTATCCTGAGCTCTAGGTTCCTTCTCTCTTTGTTCAGTTTCCATCCATTGCTTCTCGTCTTGCCTTCTGGTGCTTTGGAGAATAGGTTGACTTCCTCTTCTTTGGGGCAGACCCTCAAATATTGGAAGACGCTATCATGGCTCCCCTAGTCCTTCTTTTCACTGGACTAGACCAGTGGTGGATTATAAATTATTTTGCTAACTGTTTGCATGTGCATTCACATGATGCTTTTGCACATGCACAGAAGCATCCCAGGCAGGTGGACAGAACCTCTGCCACCGGTGTTACTGATTCTAAGAACCAGTCCAAACTGGGAGCAACCCACTGCTGGACTAGACTATAATGGTGCTACAATGGATACCAACCAGTCCTATGGCAAAGATATGCAAATGGTTTTCTATGAGTGAGAAACCTACATTTTTTCATTAATTAGCTTTGTGCCCACTGACTACAATCTATTGGTGTAGCAGCACAGATACACATACATTGAATCCCTTTATGGTACACATTATATATGCACACAATAACCTCTCTTTGCACAAAACTGTTCTACGGTACTGTCAAGGCATAAAATCAAGCTGCAGGGATGATTTGGTTCCTTGGAAGATGACACAGAGAAAAACACAAGACATGTAGCTGCTGTTAGGAACCGATTGCTGGCTTAAATTATCCTTCTGTGCATGCTTGGTTGGGTCATCAGCCTATTAAGACATTAACAAGGTCTTAGTATTTAGCATTACTAATTTTGTACAGGAACAAAGATATGCCCAGCCATAAAATTGAGATATTTGTAAAATGTTAATTCACATCTAGTGAGCTCTTTTCAAAAAGTATTTTCCGGTACGTGAGACATTTCAGCATTTTATCAATCAAAGCAGAATGCCTATGAAATGCCAGGGTAGTTTCTGCTAATTGAACAGAGTTCCTCTGAATTTTTTCTCCCAATTTTTCCCTTCAAAATTATTAAAATAGTTAGAGGATAGAACACGGGTCATAATAAGATTACATCCCCATCTCTCCCCCCCCCCCAAGTTATCTTCCATATATCAGAGCTGCATTGTTCTCTCCTCTAGCCAGCTAGAAATCTAATTATTATTTTTTTCAGAACGGTATTGCGTGAGATCCTTGCTTGTGGTGCATGAGCCATGAAAGCTTCTGTAAAGATAGGTTTGTTAACTTCTAAGGTAGTACAAGTTTCTTTCTTTTTGTAGTTTTCTTTGAGGTGCATTACTCATCTCACTTTCATTGCGGATAACAAGTTTCTCAGTGGCCTTGTTCTTCCACTCTTGTGAAGCAAAAAAGACCATGTGGCAGGCCATGAAGAAGGTACTCTAGACTTCAGTGAAGCCAAGAGTTACCTCCTACTCAGTATTGGGTTCCTTACCGGCAGGGGTGGGCTACTACACGGATGGGGGGGGGATGCAGTGGTAGTGAAAATGGAGCTGCACCCCAGAGCACCTAATTTCCACTGAAAGATGTTAAGAGAAAATGCAGGGCATCCTGCATAAACCATGCCCACAGTGTGATAGTAAATATAGAAACATAGAAGACTGGCGGCAGAAAAAGACCTCACAGTCCATCTAGTCTGCCCTTATACTATTTTCTGTATTTTATCTTAGGATGGATAGATGTTTATCCCAGGCATGTTTAAATTCAGTTACTGTGGATTTACCAACCACGTCTGCTGGAAGTTTGTTCCAAGGATCGTGGTTGGTAAATGCACAGTAACTGAATTTAAACATGCCTGGGATAAACATATATCCATCCTAAGTAAAAAATTTGGTAGCCCGTCACTGCTTACTGTATGGGACACTCAGCGCACTGGTAGCAAAAATGGTGATGCGTGCACAGCTCCAGTGCATCCCAGTGAGATTTTGATTCCTGCGCATGCTTAGAAGCAAAATCTCACCAAGACACATGCACCCACCCACCAGTCACCCAGAGCTGCACATGCATCAGAAGTGACAGTGAGTAGGAATCCCTGCCTGCTCCTTCTCCAGTGGTGGGTTGCTACCTATTCACACCAGTTTGGGAGAACAGTTAGCAGTAATTTGGCCTGGGTCACAGAACTGATAGTGACCTCTGGCTGGCCGTGCCCCTGTTTGCTCGCACCGCCTGCCCCAGCACTACTTACAGAATCTAGCCACATACTTCTGCTCATGGCAAAGGTAAGGTTGAAGAGCATGGGCCGACAGGTGGGCGGTGGAGGGAGAGCTGGTGGAAGGGTGATTCCAGTGGCGGTTGAACCAATGCATGTGGAGAGGGAGGGGAGCACACAACAGAGCGTGGCACTGGAGCTCTTCCCATGTGTTTCCCAAGCTGGCCTGGCCTGCAAGGGAAGCATGCAGAAGATCGTGGCGGTAAAGCTTTTCCCCAGTTTTTTCTCCAGCCAGCCTGGCCTGTGAGGGAAGCACACCGGAGATCATGGCATCGGAGCTCTTCCAATGTGTTTCCCCCAGCCGGCCTGGCCTGCGAGAAAAGCAAGTGGAAGATGTTAACTGCAATTTACTCATGAGCAACATTGGCCAGGAGAGGCAGGGTGGAAGGCCACCGAGTCTACGGAGAGGGGCGGCATACAAATCAAATCAAATCAAATCAAATACATACATACATACATACATACATACATACATACATACATACATACAATGGTGCTCACAAGTAAACTGCAGACCAGAGGCAGCCGGCAAATCGCTGGCTGACTTGCTTTGCTGCTCACCACCCGTAGCTCACAGGCAATGAAAGAAACCACCGCTTCCTAACTCCACACATTGAGGGGCATCCTGCCACATGCATCACCTTCCCAACATCAGATGGGAGGTGGCGGCTGCAACTGACTTGGGATGGAAACGCGGAGAAATGCCCAGCAAAGCAACTGCCTTTTCCTCTCCTACTTCTGTTAGCAGAGAGAAAGAAGAGGAAGAGGCAGTGGCAGTGGCGGCAGTAGAAAGAAAGGGGCTGATTGCTTTGCAGCTGGCATGGTTTCCCTTTCACCTGGTTCTCCTCACAACGCCACTACACACACATAAGGACGTCTCCCTCAAGAGGCTTCAGAGCCTTTTTTCCCTTTCCTCCTTCGGCCACCCGCCTTGAGGGCTTTGCAGCACGGAGGCTTCTTCTTCCACAAGCCGTAAGGATGGAAGCAACTGCATCCCAAGGTTTAGGGAGGGAAGCAGGATGCATTAAAGAAAAGTTAAAGGGAAGTGGTGTGGGTGGGTGGAATTGGAGAGATCTATGTCTCACAGTGGGATGCAATTTGGGGGTAGCAGGTGGGGCAGGGCATGGGGAGGGAAGACCACAAGACACGCATCTTACTGGAGACTGGAAGCTCTGGGTCATCTGTCAGCTGTTATGTGCAGGGAAAAACCTTGCACAGTAAAGAAAAACTTCTTGTGAGGTAACTTCTCGCACTCACAAGAAGGTTTTCTTTACTCTGCAAAGTTTTTCACTGCACGCAATAGCGGAGAGACGTGCCAGTCTCTGGTAAGATGCACGTCTCGCAGTGGGACACAATTTGGGGGTGGCAAGTGGGGTGGGGATGCTAAAGGAGAGGAAATTTCCTATGGGCGTGATGTCAAGTTGGCCACACCCACTCAGTCACATGACCGTCAAACCACACCCACAAAATAAGCCACACCCATAGAACCGATAATTAAAAAAAATAGAACCTGTTCTACTCCATCAACCAAATCAACAAAATGGTATTCGTTTTGTCCCTTTCTTCATCTGGTCTTCTTAACTGAAGTTTCTGGGTAAAGAAAATAACTCGTACTTTCCTCCCCGCCTTTGAAATGGAAATATTATCCCAGTGACATTCAGATATCAAGTTCCTCCATTCTGATATTTCATTTGGTAGCTGAAATATCATTCAGGCTGCGGGAGATCTTATCTGTTTAAACAAAAACAAAAAAGAGGCTCCTTTCAAATGATAAAGAAAGATGGCATTCTTTCAAAGCAATAATTCAGAATATGTTTCATTTCTGGTCTATTGAAAAACAGAAAGGGGCTAATGTTGGAATTAGAGAAAGATCTGCATTTTCGCTTTTTAAAACAAGTCCTAATGTAAGCCATGTTATTATGGTTGAGTGCACAGTCAGCCAGATGTTCACACTGGATTTTGCAGTTTTGTCCACCTATCAAGTCTTTCCCAAGGACATGGGCTACTATAGGGAGATGTTGCTTGCAAGTGTTAAAGGTATCATTGAAGGATGTAAATTGGCCCAACCAAAGTTGCCTTTTGCAATTGATTGGTGGTGATATCGTCAATACCGACACTGTTCAAGTGGTATATCAGATAGTCTGGAATTACACCCAAGGCACTTATTACAATTTGTACAAGGGTGAGCCAAAACATAATGCCATTTTCTTTATTTCATGTAAAGTTTTTGATTAATATACCTGATTTTTTTCCCCAGTTATAAATGATTATATCATTTACATTATGAAATATTTTGTTTCTTACTTTTCAGACTTGCAAGAAAAATTCAAAATGGCTGCCCCCTTGGAGTTGCATCAAAAACAAAGAGCATTGATTGAATTCCTTGTTGCTGAGGGGGAAACCTTTGTGAACATTCACAGACAATTACAAAATGTGTTTGAGGACAATACTTTAGATTATAGCAATATATGCAGGTGGATCCATCATCTGAATGATTAAAAGGTGGGAACTGTGAGCGTAGCTGATAAACCCCATTTGGGCTGTTGGTCCTCTTCTGTAAATCCTGCCAATAAAGCAAAAGCAGATGCTCTGATCAGAGAAGACAGGTGCATAACTCTTAATGAGTTGGCAGAAAACCTTGGAATGAGCCCTAGAAGTGCTTACAACATTGTTGAATCACTTGACTTTTCAAACGTTTGTGCCCATTGGGTACCAAGGAAGCTGACTACCGTACATAAGATTGACAGGATCAATGCCTGCATTGAACTTCTCAAACAAAGTCAAAGAGACAACATTTTCTTCCGAAGGCTCGTAATAAGTGGTGAAACATGGGTTAATAATTATGAACCAGAATCAAAGAGGCAGTCAATGGAATGGCACCACTCTGCCTCACCGTAACCGAAAAAGTTCAAGACGCAAAAGTCAGCTGGAAAAATCATATCTTTGGGAATTCTCAAGGTGTCAATCTGGTCGATTTCTTGCCCAGAAGAGAAACAATAAACTCTGAGGCCTATATTGAAGACCCTGAGGAGGCTCAGAACAAGAATCTGATGAGTGACTTGCCAATCAACAATGTTCTCCTTCTGCACGACAATGCTCGACCACACACAAGCATCAGGACAAGGGAGACAATTGCCCCATTCAGGGGGACAGTTATGATCTTTGCAGCATCCCCATGATCATGTGATCAAAATTCAAAGCTTTGGCAACTGGTTCTTATTTATGACCATTGTGGTGTCCCAAGGTCATGTGATCTCCTTTTGCAACCTTCTGACAAGCACAGTCAATGGGGAAGCCAGATTCACTTAACAGCCAGGTTACTAACTTATCCACTGCATTGATTCACTTAACAACAGTGTCAGAAAAGGTGATAAAATGGGGCAAAAGTCCCTTCACAAATGTTTCACTTCACATAAATTTGGGGTTCAGTTGTGATAGTAAATCAAGGATTATCTGTATTGGTTCTTGTTCTGTCGGGCTCTCTGGTAGACTCCTCCCAAAAATTCACAAGTACAAATTTCAGACACACACATGTTTGAAAATTCAAAACAATGTTCTTTATAATAAAAATTCACTTAAACTAAGCCCTCTTTTGGTATAACAAAGAGCACTTGTCTCCAAACAAACTGGTAATTTGTACAAGTCCCTTATCAGTTCTATGATACTTAGCTTGCAGCTGTGAGGTAATTCACAGTCCTTCTTCTTTCACAAAGTGAAACACACTTTGCTCTGGTTTAGTTTCAAAGCGGGGAAAAATCAGCACACAAAAGGTCAAAGTCAGTAAAGCAGTCACGAAACACAACGATCAGATAATCCTCCACAATGGCCAAACCCACAGGCTGCTCTTTATAGCTGCCTCACTAATTACCACAGCCCCACCCAACCACGGGGGGCCTCATTTTCTTTGATAATAATCTCTCAGTTGTTGTTGCCTATGCATCGCTCTCCGCATGCGTGGCTGTATCATTAACTCTTGTTCTGAATCCAAGGAGGAGCTAGATAATTAATCTCCTTTTGAGCTGTCTGCCACACTCTCCTCCTCCCTGTCACTCATGTCTTCTTGGTCAGAGGAACCTTCATCATCAGATTCCACCGGAGGCAAAACAGGCCTGCAGCATGTGGATGTCTCCCCTACATCCACAGTCCTTTGGGCAGGAGCTGGGCCAGAGCTAACTACAACAGGTTCTTAAGCAGATGGAGGTTGCTACTTGTGCGATGCGCATGCATCTTCGGTCACTGGCATGCATGCGCATGTGTCCTAGCAAGACTTTGCTTCTGTGCATGCACAGGAAGCAAATCTTGCAAGAGGACATGTGGGCGTGAGATTTCAGTAATGTTTTTTGCTTCCACGCATGCACAGAAGCAAAAAGTTGCCAAAATCTCACGCATGTCCCCTCGTGAGATTTTGCTTCCTGTCTCGAGTAGTAACCTGACACTGTTCTTAAAGCTGGGTCTTGTGCAGCCAGAATTGTCCTCTCTGTTACCATCTTCAAATTTCCTGCTTTTAGCCATTCTCAGGTCTAGTTATCCACTTGACCTGATGTTTCATTTTATTTTATGTACCAGCCATGTAATTGCCTTGCCATGTCTCATTTTTTCTATTTTTCCTTTGGTCTTTCTTGTAGGCCCGTTTGGTCTCTCTGATATTCAGTAAACCTTCATGGTGTATTAGTTTCACTTCATCTTCTTCACTGTCCTTCAGATATTCTTCCAATGTCCATTTTTCTTCCGTCTGGTATGCTTGCAACATTCCACAGCTATACCAATTCTCCTTGGTAAATAGTGTCTGTCAACATCGCTGCGTGGGTGAAGAGCAAGATTCATTGTCATTATTTTTCTGGTCTTCCTATCTGGGGCCTCTAATTCAGCTTGAGCTCAGTCCACTATTTCGGCTATATATCTAACGACTGGAAGTGCCCAGGTGTTAATCCCCATGATGGTATTTCTGCCACTGAATGTGGACTTCAGTTTTCTGATGTATTCACTACTCACCTTATTATTCACTTCAGTGTGTTTGATGTTGACAGCCTGAAGTATGCCCAGGTATTTGCAGGGATTTTCTTTGTTAGATAGGTGAGTCTTTGCCCCGACAGAACTTAACAGAGGCTTGACTTTTTAAAGAGGGAACTTTTATTCTGTCATTTTCAGCGCTGCTCCAGCTCAGCTTAAATAGAATAGCGAACAAACTTCTGAAAGCTCCTTTTATAGTGTGGCTGTCAAATAGCCAACCAATCACAATCCTTTAATTTCCCACTCAAAAGGCCTCTTGTGCTTAGCCAATCAGGCTTCAATATCAGCCTTCCTGGCTGGTCATAATTTGAGGACTTTGCATTTCTGGTGGGGTTTTAAGTCAAGGACTTAACATTCTTTATCCAATTTTTTAATGTTTTTTCCACAAGATCTCTTGATTCCTTCAGTTTTCCCTATTCCTCCACCCCCTACTCCCAGATGATGGTAAGAGTAGGGCATTTGTCCAGGCCAAACGTCATCAAAATACATCTTGGCTGTATTTGACAGTTCTTAAGTAGAAAAGTTTGTAAGTAGAAGCAATTTTCCCATAGGAATCAATGTAAAAGCAAATAATGCATGCAAACTCATTAGGAAAGAAATAAAAGCTTGGAATTTGTGTAGGAGGAGGAGGAGAAAGAAGAGGAGGAGGACAGTCGCTGCCCAGAGTGTTTCTTTTCTCTGGGCGCTGGCAGAGGTTTATTCTCTCTCCAAGCACCCAGAGAAAGGAAAATGCTTTGTTTGCTCTGGACTGCCAAAGCCTCCTTAAAAGTACCACTGAAAGGCTCCTCTGGCAGGCCAGAAAAGCACAACATGTCCAGGATTAAAGGGGGAATGGCAAGAAACTGGCCGGGCCTTTGTGCCGCTCTCAAATTTCCTGGGAAATTTTTCCGGGCTCGGGTTTGTAAGTAGAAAATGGTTCTTAAGAAGAGGCAAGAAAATCTTGAACACCCGGTGAGTTTTGACTTCCTGCAGGCTTCTCCACTGATTTTGGCTGTGGGAAGCTGGTACGGGTGTTGGGAATCATGATCACATGACCAGGGAGACAGTGCAATGGCCATAACTTTGTGAATAAAACTCATCTGAACACCCTGGACATGTAAGTTTGATTGGAATAATGGGTCTCTGATTTTTTACGCATTCTTTAAATGAATGGATTTGGGGTTGTGATATAATGCATTGTCTGGCTTAGCTTGAGGGTACATATAGACAAATAGATAAAGGCAAACTGATTTTGTAGTATATAGACTATCAGTCTCTATTGTGATTACAGGGTCATATACATGTTGGTTTCTTGAGTGTCTTGATGTACACACTTTACACCCTACTTGTTACCTATTACAATTGCATTGTTTCTGGCTTCAACAAAGCACATATTTTTATCAGTTTTGATTGATGAAAGTCTTTGATTGCAATTTCAAGCAGTACAAAGGAAGACAACTGAGAGTGAAACTTTTGAGAGTGAAATTTTATCACCTGGTTTGTTTGGTAAGCTACTAACTCCACAAAACACACACTTGCAAAATAGTAAAACTCTTGCAGTTAGCTTAGGGCTTTTCTCAGGCTTCGACTGGGATCACAACTACAATGGCAAACCACCCTTTTGATTTGGCCTTTCAAAATTTAAATTTAGAAGTGCTGCTCCATTTCAAGGAGCCATCAGTCCTCCTGCAGTTCCTTTCTCTCTGCCCCCATTATTGTCCACATGGGTCTATGAAAATATACTAGAAAACCACAATTAAATGCCACAAATGCACAGCTGCAGCAAAAAGCCAATTTGCAGAAGCATTTGCCAATTCAAAATTTCCCTATAGCAGCTCTGGGGAAACCAGGTGTAATACTCTGATTCTTGGCATCCCCATACCTTTCTCAACCTGTGTTTGCTTTCTTTGTTAAGTGTCATTTATTTTATTTTTAAAAAATCTTTCAGTATGGTACCAATGGGTGCAGTTCGCAGAGATATCAGAGTTGCAGCTTATCATGTGGGTAAGCCATCTGCTACAATCTTGAGCCAAACTACTACAGGTAGAAAAGATGAGGAGTGTAGCAGACAAAGGAAAGTCATAAAGAAGGTATGGCTTTACAGCCCTGTCTAAGCCGTTTACAGAGTCAGCACATTGCCCCCAGCAATCTGGTCCAACCTCGGAAGGATGGAATCAACCTTGAACTAGTCAGGATCAAACTGTTAGCAATCAGCAGAATTAGGCTACAATATTGCTTTCTAATCACTGTGCTACCACAGCTCTTTGCATGCCTAATAAATTTGTTCACCAACCTCCTGCATTTGGGAGCACAGCTCCCAAAGGCCATGACTAGTGTTGGGTGAATCCAACAAAGTTCGGGTTGAGCGAACTCACCCAAACTTTGCCGTGAAGTTCGAGTGAGTTCGCCGAACCCAAACTTTTGCTTGCAGCAACCCACTGCGGTGTCCTTTTCTATAAAAATAAACAACCCCACCTCCTTTTGTTTCCTTTTATTTTTACAGAAAAGGATGCCGCAGTGGTGTTGTAAGCAAAATGAGGTGGGAAATCCCACGAAGGGATTCCGGGGGTGGGGCTTTGACGTCACGGGGACTCCTTCCTCCCCATTTCAGCTGGCCAGGAAGTAGTCTCCATGACATCAAAGCCCCACCCCCAAAATCCCTTCGTGGGATTTCCCACCTCCTTTTGCCACTTTCCTCCCGGGCAGCGGCGTTTCACGGTGTTCAGCCGAACCCGAACCCAAACTTTACCAGAACTTTTTAAAAAGTTCGGGTTCGGCATGCCGAACACTGCAAAGTTTGGCATGAACCCAAACTTTGCACGTTCGGTTCGCCCAACACTAGCCATGACTTGCTTGGAGTGCCGTCACCATGCCGAGAGATGCCTGCAGCGTAGGAAAGCAGAAAACAGGCCATGTGGAAAAATACTGTATTTTTTACCAGAATGCACCAGTTGCATATGCACAGTGCATGCACTCCCAACGGCAATGGAATGAAGCTATGTTCTCCATTTCAGCCGCCGGAACAGCATTCCCAGCATTCCGGCATGTGGCCCATTCCTGGATTCAGGCATTCACTTTCTTTTCATTCCCTCTTTCTGGATTCATATTGGAGCTTTATCAATAAACCGAGATCTTGTAACAGCACAAGCTCACCTCTTTTCTGTGGGTCCATATTGTTACACCCTTTTTAAGTTCTTCATATATTTTGAGAATGGGATAGGATTAATTTTGTTCTCTCCTTCCTTAGATAAAAACAAAATTACAAAATTGAACATCTTTAGTTCAATATCTAATCTAAGATTACAGCGAAGAAAAGAGAAAGGGTGAAAATGAATGAAAATCCTTCTGGAATTCACTTCCAGAAGAGGTTGTGACAGTTGTCAGCCTTGATAGCTTCAAGGCAGGATTAGACAGATTCATGGATGCCAAGTGTATCGGTGGTTATTGAAACGGATGTCCACGTGCTGCCTCTATGTTGGTTGAAGCAGGCAGTATTCCCTTGAGTACCATTTGTTGGGGGTCAAGGGAAAGGGAGGGTTTTGCCTTCTCTTTCTGCTCAAGATCCCCATGTACAATTGATGGGCCACTGTGTCACACAGAATGCTGGACTCAATGGGCTTTGGCCTGATTCAGCATGGCTCTTCTTATGTTCTTATCAAGAAGGGGAAGAATATAGAGGCCTGTGGAGAAAAACAATGGCAGAAACATGGCTCTTTTTATAGAGGTAAGAAATCTGCTTAACCTGAAAACAAAATCAAAGCAGAAACAAAACTGGGATGCAATTCTTCCTCTCTCCCTCCCTCGGTCCGTCACTTCTTCCCTCCTTCCCCCCCCCCCAAAAAAGGTATAATAATGTTGGCAATGAGAGATTCTTGGTGCTCACTGAGCTTGCTTGTTTCCTTGCAAACATTTATTATCCAATCAGTGCTAATAATACTGATGATATTACCTAGCTTTTTTGTAATGAAACATCTGCAAGAAAACAAGCACATTCAGAGGGCACTCAGGAATCTTCATTTCAACCCTGAGCTACAGATGTTTTCTGTTATTGGTAAGGTTGGCCGCATTATGACACTTGGGATTCAGCTTACATCGCTGACCTGGATCTCTTACTCTGCCCTTGATACAAAAAATGCAAGTGGTTGATTAACCCTTGGAGTGATTAATCTTACTTACTTACTTACTTACTTACTTACTTACTTACTTACTTACTTACTTACTTATTGTTAGAGTTGAAAGGGACCATGGAGGCCATCGAGTTCAACCCCCTGCCCAAGCAGGAACCCTATAGTACACCAGTCACATGGCAGTTCAATCTTCTCTTAAAAATGTCCAGAGTGTTGGAGTTCACAACGTCCGCTGGTAGGTTGTTCCATTGGTTGATCGCTCTGACCATCAGGAAGTTCCTCCTTATCTCCATGTTGAATCTCTCCTTGGTCAGTTTCCAGCCGTTGTTCCTCGTCCGGCCCTCTGGTGCCCTGAAGAATAAAGTGATCCCCTCCTCTCTGTGACATCCCCTCGTATACTTGTAGACTGCTATCATGTCTACTCTGGCCCTCCTTTTCTCTAGGCAATCCATGCCCAGTTCCCTCAGTCTCTCTTCATAAGTCTTGGTTTCCAATCCCTTAATCATCTTGGTTGCTCTTTTTTGCACCTTCTCCAGAGTTTCAATGTCTCTTTTGAAGTGTGGTGACCAGAACTGAATACAGTACTCCAGGTGTAGTTGGACCAGGGCTTAGTAGAGTGGTATTAAGACTTCCCTGGTCTTGGAGTGTATTCCCCTGTTTGGTAATCAGCATGCTGGTTAGGGAATTCTGGGAATTGAAATCAATGTGTATTCAAGTTGCCAAGTTTGAGAAGTGTTGGGTCTGTATTTCTACTTCAACAGTAGACTGCAGAATAATCTACATAACACATTTACATAAACAGGCTTTAGATAAAGGATGTTACATCATAGTAAGAGGCTGTAGCAGAAATTCTATTTAAAAGCATTCACTTGTATTAACAGCAAGAACCATATTTCTTTCTGTAATGACTTTGCTTGATTTTCGATCATAAGGTTTCATAATTTCCAACCTGTCAAATCCAAGAAGTAATCTCTAAAGCACTCTTTCCTTTCACTTTAAGTGTTAACAGGTATTTAAAAGTGAAACTATGAAAAAGAGGGAGAAAAGGAAGGGGGAAAACATAGAAAAAATTTGTACAGGCTGTATAAAACAGAAATTTCAAATAAAATTAGATTAGTGATGTGTATAACAGTGACCTTATTTCTATTCAGCACTTCAAAACCATTGTCAAGTTTAAATTAATAATCACTCATTAGCAGCAACAGCCAATGTAACAGGAATGTCAATCAGGATAAACAATTAATTGTTTAATTAATTAATCTGATCTGAGAAAGGCTGGATTTACTTTAACAAATCAGCCAAAGTCTAATATTCCCTTTGCTGTTGAAACTAGAGTTTTGGATCCAACTATTGTGTAGGTCACAGAACAATTTAGCCAGGCCTTAGCTACTTTAGCTAGATAAATTGGTTATTTTAGCTAGCTATTGGTTGTAGAGTCAAGGATCAGCTGTTCCAAGCCTCATTACAGATTTTTCACAGGTGTGACTTGGACTTTTTCTTTGTCTAAACTGCTACTTGTATTTCCAACCTTTGGTGTTTTTTTTCCTAGACAAGCATCAGACATTAATCCAGCAGGTAGCTTGTCAAATTATTTTATTAAAATTCTTCTTGTTCATGTTAAAGTTTCTGAAAATTTGACTTTAATTTTTTTCAAAGGAATTTTTGAACATTTCAGAATAATGATCCATGGATACGTTCCTTCAATTCTTCACTAAGATATTTTGTTTTCACCGTTGATTTATATGTCTGGTGGCCTCCAATCATTGTGCTGATATAAGAGTAATAGAGATGGGCTTTATATTGCCTTAATGATGGGTGGGTGATGCTGTAAAATGTTATAAGTCTCTCGTGAGGACGAACACGAAGAATCACAGATGTCATCATCTTGATTTTTTTTTCTTTATCCTTCCTCCCTGATGCACTGTAATTCGTGAAAGAAATTAAGGTATGTGAAGAACCAGCTGGATACAAAAAAGAAAAAGGATGAATGTTCAGAGAAGCCCTTTCAGATTAAATACTGCCTACTACAGATAATTCTCAATTTACAACCACAGTTTATGTTGCTAAGTGAGAAATTTGTTAAGTGAGTTTTGTCCCGTTTTATGACATTTCTTGCCGCATTTGTTAAGTGAATCACTGCTGTTGTTAAATTAGTAACATGGTTGTTAAATGAATCTGGCTTCCCCATCAACTTTGCTTCTCAGAAGGTCGCAAAAGATGATCACATAATCCCAGGACATTGCAACTGTCAGCATTCCATACTGGGCGCAGACCCAATGATAGAAATACTGTATTTGAAACACAGTACATAATAATAATAATTAATTAATAATAATAATAATAATAATAATAATAATAATAATAATAATTTATTAGATTTGTATGCCGCCCCTCTCTCAAGACTTGGAGAGGGGCGGCAGTGGTGGTTGTTCAGATAATAATACAGACCAACACATAGTAAATATATTATTTACAAGATATACAATATCACCGTAATATTACACAGCAATTATAATATAATCCATAATACATCTCTCATTCGCATACAGCAGGTACATATACCATTATACACTGTATATTCTCTTATTCGCACACAGCAGATATAATATACCATTTAGTATTAGCACACAGCTAATTCACTTATTAATACAGCAAATCTCCGGGACTGCCTTCTGCCGCACGAATCCCAGCGACCAATTAGGTCCCACAGAGTGGGCCTTCTCCGGGTCCCGTCAACTAAACAATGTTGTTTGGCGGGACCCAGGGGAAGAGCCTTCTCTGTGGCAGCCCCGGACCTCTGGAACCAACTCCCCCCAGAGATTGGAATAGCTGCCACCCTCCTTGCCTTTCGTAAGCTCCTCAAAAGCCACCTCAGCCGTCAGGCATGGGGGAACTGAGATATTCTTTCCCCCTAGGCTTCTACAATTTATGCATGGTATGTTTATATGTATGATTGGTTTTATAACAAGGGTTTTTAGCTGTTTTAATATTGGATTTCTACATGCTGCTTTTATCACTGTTGTTAGCCGCCCAAATAAATAAATAAATACATACATACATACATACATACATACATACATACATACATACATACATACCGTTACATCATTATAGTATATTCTACACAGTATCTTGCTCACAGCTCTCTACACAGTATATTGCACACAGCTCAGATATTAATACTAACCAGCATATATACACCAGTAACCAACATTACAAGATAAGGCGGCAGAACATATGCAATGCAACAAATCTCAACACAACAGAATGTAACCGAGAGCAGCACACTTGTCTTCCTTATATGGCTAAATTGCTGCCTAGCTCTTAAAGTAATACTACTATTTTCTCCTAACATATATTGCTGGTTTATCTTCATATATTGGAAACCCAACCATTACAGTACGTGGTACTGACAATCTCCCATTTGGGTTTTCCAATATATATCCCTCTCATAACTAACTACATTCTTGCTCTATTTAGCATCATTTAACCATCTATTTAACAGCATTTAATCATCATTTAACTATCACGTCAGTTTCAATCTCCTTCTTCTCTTACTCCCCTTTTGGTAAACTATCTTTACCTTCTTACTAGTAAATCTCCTTACTCCTCTTTTGGTAAACTATCTTTACCCTCTTCCAAACCAGTAATCTCCACTCTACCTCCCTTATAGGAGCCACATCCACAGAATTTTTTCTCACATAACAATCTACCTTCTAACTCATCTTCTAACTATTTTGGTAACCTGCACCTTTTATTTTAGGCTTTACATTACCAATCCATTTTCCTCCCCTAAAGAAGCTACATAACTATAATAGGTAACAGCAACTATCTTAAATGTGAGTCAATTGTCATACATCTGAATGTAAATCACATTACCATGGGGATGCTGCAGTGGTTGTAAGTGTGAAAAATGGTCATAAGTAACTACCATTGTAACTTCGATCGATTACTAAGTGACCTGTTATAAGCTGAGGAGTATCTGCATAACTTCCAGAATTCCCAACAGAGCTCCCGAATGGGGATCCTTTATGTGGACTTTTTCAGATTTCATAATAATTTTCATAAAGAATTACTGAAAGAAATGCAAGCGACACATGAAAATTGATGATGTAAGAATGCCAGGTGCAAGGGATCAGGAGTCAGGATAGAGTTCAAAAGGCACCACAGGAATCTGATCTACTAACTGTAAAGGGAATTTGGTGCTAGATACGAGCCAAAGGACTTCAAACAGGGCTAGACAGGTCTTTTACAGAGGCATAGAGACTCCAAATTGATGGTGCATTTGACTCCCTCCTCAGGCTCCATCTGGTCATCTGCTATAAAACATTGATATATGCAGTGGTTTCAAGGGTGTTTATTTGGATCTTCAGGCAAATACCCACTACTGAAAATATGAAATTAAAGGTATGCCCAACTGATCAATCTGAAAAACATATTTTCAGAGTGGAGAATATAGATAGCACACAGGCCCACAACACCTAAAAATAAAATTGATATGCACTGCTATAAAATGTTACGTTAACATAAACAAATAAGTTGCTGCAAAAATAGGGAATATGATGCATAATATTTAAAAATGTTTCTGAATGTCATACAATATATTAATCTACTTAATAAAACCCAGTTAAAGTCCATTCAAGATTTGGTATAGTCAAATGAATAAATTCCCTAAGCATTAAATAATCTCCTCCAAATTAAAGTTTATCTATTATTAGTAATTACATTTAGCAGATTTTGCTTGTTGCAAGGAAGTTTGTGTCTTTTATGATCCTGCTTCTGCCTCTGATAAAAAATCCAGAGTCCTTGACATTTTAGCACTAGGAATGAAAAAGAAATTGCTTTAATATAATTCCTAGAACTAAAATGTGAGAAAATTGATTGATTTTTCTGGTAGCTACTACCTGAGAGGTCATAATGCATACGCAAACAGCAATTAAAATGGTTTCTTAGTAAAAGCAGATGTCTTAGTAAATGCAAATGTTATGCAGATGTCAAAAATGATTTGGAACCTAAGCTTGGAACTCACATAAGCACAGCACCTTCTTCCTGATCATTAAAGCAGCCTGTCTTTTTTCAGTTTTCCAAACAAATTAAGGGGAGAAACAGGATGCGTTAGAATATTCATGACTGGGAGAGCTAGTGGTAACAGGTCAGCCAATGAATAGGCATAGCAACTAAATCAGCCAACAGGAGTTAAACACTTCTGAGTCTGTGCAGAGAATTGAAACTTAAGCTTAAGGCTTGGTGTGGCTCCAGTCCACTTTGTACTGTTTCACTCTGAACTCTGTTGATATGAAACTAACTGTTCTCTGCTGTCTGTAACTGATTGAAGAAGAATTCTACTTGTGGTATTGTAAATATATATACCGCTCAAAAAGATTAAGGGAACACTCAAATAACATGTTTTTCAGATTGATCAGTTGGTCATACCTAGATCTGAATGAATGAAATATTCTCATTGAATACTTTGTTCTGTACAAAGTTGAATGTGCACAACAGCATGTGAAATTGATTGTCAATCAGTGTTGCTTCCTAAGTGGACATTTTGATTTCACAGAAGTTTGATTTACTTGGACTAATATTGTGTTGTTTAAGTGTTCCCTTTATTTTTTTTGAGCAATGTATATAAAATCAAAAAAATAAAGGGAACATTCAAATAATACATCCTAGATCTGAATGAATGAAATATTCTCATTCAATATTTCATTTGCACACCTATTCCATTTGCACAACAGCATGTGAAATTGATTGTCAATCAGTGTTGCTTCCTAAGTGGACAGTTTGATTTCACAGAAATTTGATCTAATTGAAGTTATATTATTTTGGGACAGAAGAACTATATAACATGGGCTGCAAAGATGAAATGTTTCCTGAAGGGTAAGGAGCTGTGGGATTTTGTTATTACTCAACCACAGGAAGTTTTAGCAGCTGCAGAGCAAAGAAAACATGACGAAGCAATGGCTTATATCATCTTAAGTTTAGAAGATGAACAGTTTATCAATGTATCTGATTTAAAGACTGCAAATGAAGTCTGGCTGAAATTAAGAGCTGTGCATGTGAGTGTGTCTGCATGCATGCAATATTGTGCAGTTATCAAGAAAATTATACAGAGCCTATTTGCAACTGTAGGAAGACATTTATTGCAAATGTAAACTCTGTTTATGGAGTTAGAACAGCCTGGAATGAATATTCCTAAATCCCAGAAAGTATTGTTGGTGTTAAACAACCTTGACAAAACTTGAGACATTGTGTCTGCAGTGTTTGAATGCAAACAAAAGCAGGACTTGCATTTGGAAGCCCTGAAAGCTTGTTTGATTGCAGAAGAGAACAAATGCCATTATAGAAAAAAAAAAACCACAAGGAGAAATTCCTGAAATAGAGCCCAAGGAGCAGAGAGAGAAGAAGGAATTTTTGTTTTGTTTTTGAGATGCGAAATAGAGTCTTACAAACCATGAAAGACTCACTGCTGGATTATTCTGGTCTGAACAGGTCATACTGGGGTGAAGCCATATTGACTGCTAATTATTTAATTATTAGACTGTGGAGTTCCTCCATTAATGATACTCCATATGCAATGCTACATGGGAGAAAGCCACCTCTGGCACATTTAAGAGATTTTGGAAGTAGTGGGGGGGGCATTTTCCAAAAGCAATTAGAAGAAAGGGACAAGCAAAGGCTAGAAAGCTCAGGTTTATGGGCTATGAGCCAGACTCAAAAAGTTATCATTGGCCATGGGGACTCCAGGAAGGTTGTGTGGAAGACAGGAAAGCATGTCAGGGCTGAGGGCCACGTGGGATGGAGTAGGAAGGCAGGCTGGGTTGGTGGGGAGGGCAGGACCAACTAGGTGTTCTGTCTGGGTGCCCCCAGACTTCAACACCAACTGGAAAAAACAGCCAGACACGCTGGTAAAAACAAAGGCACTTTATAGTTTGAAAAATAAACACAGAGAAAAACCTGTTCTTCCCAACAGGCAGGCTATGAGGCTTCACAGCAGAGTCCTGACGGCCAGACAATACAGCAGACTTCTTGCTGGCACACACACCACTGTAGAGAATAAGACCCACGCCTTTCCCCCCAAGGTTTCAGCCTTCAAGGCCACAAGCCAGAATCAGAGACGCCAAAGATCACAGCCAGGTCCCAGGACTCCCAAAGATAATACTCCACAATACAGGAAGGGTGGGTCTGCCTTTTCAGCCTTTCTGGGGAGAACCACAAACCCAGCTGTTGCCTATTTAGGGCTGGAAATACCTGGCTAATTGTCCCCTTCGTTGTGCTGCTCTTCTCTGCCTGAGATCGATGATGGCTTGTGCATTTTCATCTAAGGACTCCAGGCTGCTTGCTGGGGAGAGCTCCACCCCGGGGGACTCAGGCTGTTCTCCCTCTCCCTCGGCCTGATATTCCTCCTCCCCGTCTGCCTGGGCCTCTTCCTCCTCCTCCTGTTCCTCATCCTCCCCCTCTGAGCATGGAGCCGGCAGAGGTTCAGCCGTTCCCTGAGGAGCCTCAGACGGAATCACAACACTAGGTAGGTAGCAACTTTGCAGGTTTACCTGGTAGGCAGATCAGGAGTACAGTGTTTCAGGTAAGCAAGCTGCAGAGCAGAGACTGAGCAGGGCAGGGTGAGCGAGTGGTGATCAGGCAATTGGTTCAGGGGTGTGGTCAGCCAGCAGGGGTGGACTATGTTGTGTCCAGAGGACAGTTATGCCTTGTACCTGCCCCATATTCCTTGGGCAGGAAAATACTACAAGGGGATTGGTTGGCTGAGCCTGGCAGCGAGGGGTATATATAGCTGCCAGGCACAGCCATGTTGTTGTCTTATTTGTTCCTTAACCGTTATCTTCTGCTCTGTTAATAAAAGAACCATTACTTACCCTAAGTCTGCAGTCCTTCATTCCTGCAAGGAACTAAGATCTGGTGATGAGGAAACGTCACCACGAAGAGATAAGGTAACCAGGGTCTCCCCTCAGCCACCGCTGCTGCCTCGGGTTTCCCCCTCAGCCACCGTCACTGCCACCAAGTCTTCTGTTGCTCGGCGGCCTACTTCCTGGATGGGGAGGAATGCAGTGATGTAGTGAAAATGGAGCTCCACCCCAGAGCACCCAATTTGCACTGAAAGATGTTGAAAGAAAATGCAGGGTGTCCTGCATAAGCCACGCCCACAGTGTGGTAGTAAAAAAGTTGGTAGCTCTTCACAGCCTGCCTGCCAGCCATCGCTACCGGTTTGGTGAACCCCAGGACCCACCCCTATCGGTATGCGTGAATCGGTCTGAACCGGTAACATTTCACACCGCCTATCCTTCTCTCTCCCTCTGTCTTCCCCCCCACCTCGCTCTCTCTGTGTTTGTCTGTCTGTCTGTTTGTCTTCCCAACTCAAAGGCAATTCCACATTGTATATATTGTCATGTAGAGGCTATGATTTAATTCAGGGGCAGCTATGACCCTTTTATGACCTGTGGACTTCAACATTCAGAATTCCTGAGTTACAAGAGGTAAAAGAGCCATAGTTGTCTACCGCTGATTTAAATTTAAAGTGCCAAGCTATGCAACACTGAGACTGACTGACTGACTCTCTCTCTGTCTCTGTCTGTTTCTCTCTGTCTCTGTTTCTCTCTCCCTCTGTCTCTCTCTCTGTCTCTGTCTCTCTGTCTCTCTCTCTCTCTCCTTCCCTCCCTCTCTTGTCTCTCCCTCTCTCGTGAATTTTTTGCTTCTCTCCTGATGATACCCAAGTTCTTTCATAAAGTGATTGGTGGAACTTAAAACAAAAAAGTTATATAATGCATCTGTTTTATTTGTCTCCACACAGTTCCTCCTGAGACAAATCAAGCAAGTAGCTACACACAGAGGCATCATACTCCATTGATTTATATGCAGACCAGTTGCATTTGTCAGACTAAAAAGACTAAACAAAAAATAAAATAAAGATGAGGTTACAGCAGCAACTTTTATCTTTTTTTCCCCCAACAATTTCAGGAACACAATTTTTTGCAGCCAAACACACATACTCCAGAGATGTTTGGAAAGATTTTATTACTGACATTTCCCACTTCCTAGGTAATTCTGAAAGAATGTTTTGCTAGGTTTACCAAATCTAGGCTGCAAAACAATCTAGAAAACTATTAGATGAGAATAAGCAGTTAATCTTCAATATCTCTGCTGCCAGCAGTCCTATGGATACCTTCAGCCTGGATATGTTAGCACTTATAGTTGTTAGTCAGTGTTCTGTCTGGGTCACTCCAGAAGCCAATACCAACCCAAAAAGAGAAGCCAGAAACACTGGTAAAAGGCAAAGGCAGTTTATATAATTCAAGGAAAACACAGGTAACAGAAAATGTCCTTACAAACAGGAAAAACGCTGGAACTTCAAATATATACACGAAGGGAATAGTCCATGAAGCAATACCAGATTCTTGCTGCCAAGACGAAGCTGTAGATAGCAAACAGATGCCTCCCACGAGTCTTCCAGACTGCGAGGCCACAAGCCAAGATCAGAGACGCTGAGAATCAAAACAGGTCACCGCAACTCCAATTGATAAAACTCCACATGGCTTCAAGGGCTTGCCTGACTTTTAAACCCTGCTGATGAGGACCACACCCAAACCCAGCTGTTTTTAATTCAATGGTGATAATATTTCTTTAACTGCTCCTTTCGTTGCTCTGAACGTCTCTGTCTCATGTCAATGACAGCTTGTGCGTCATCACCTAATGACTCCAGTCCAAGCTACTGGCTGGGGAGAGGCCCCCCCCCCCCGGGCTCTCATGCTGTTCTCCTTCATCCCATTCCTGACTCTCCTCTCCCCCGTCCGACTGTTCAGCCCCCTCCTCTGCGCTGTCATCCTCCTCCGGGCATGGAGCCAGCAGAGACGCAGTCGGTCCCTGAGCAGCCTCAGGCTGAACCACAACAGTCAGTAGCTTATTTTTAATACCTAAAATGTAGGTATTACAAGCACAATACTGCAGGAGAGCTGCATTGGCCTATAGCAGTCAAAAATCAAAAGGAGTCTGTAGCATGTTTTCACACTGACACATTTTATTAAAAGGCCGATACTTTTGTGAACCATGGCTGACTTCATCAGGGCATGCTGGAGCTCAACAAAGCTTAAGCCTAACACTCAATATATTTCTGCAAACAACCTTCATCCGATTTTTTAAAATGATTTAGTTGATGCTCCTCAATGGCACCTTTAGAAGCCTCTCATTCTTCCCAAAGACTGATTTTGCATTGATTAAGTTGATTCAGATACGCACATTTGCCTCTGTAAAAGACATTCTCCCTTATTTTGTTTCCTATGAGAAATAAAATGACAGCCCATGTTGTAAATGCATTAAATAACTAATGGATCTTACATTTATTAGGGACAAGTTTCCCCAAATAAGTACAGTCTCACAGGATTTCAATGCTAATAAAACTGTGAAATATTCAATGCTCATTTTAGCTGCACAGATCTTTTTTTAAAAAAATTCAGTGTCAGTCTTTTTCCTAGTAAGATAAGAACTAACAACTTGCTTGCCTGCCACTCACCCTGAATGATTCCCAGGCATAGGATCAGTATTATTTGTGCATTTATTTATTATTAAATTAGTTTGCAGCCAAGCCAACTCTCCAGTCACTGGGCAGAGTACACCTTAACTAGCAATTTTTTTTCATTTAAAAGATTTGTATGGCCACTAATCTTAAAAGACAATTCTGGGCACAACCCTTAGGGAGAAGATCGGAGCCTAAGGATGGCAATTCTTCCTTGTGATCTTCTGATTTTTGTCAACCAAATACATTAACTTGAATCAATTCATATGATAATTTTAAACACTAAGATGTACTTGGAATGATTCCTGCTTCCTATGTGGAAACTGTTATGTCGGGTGAGTGAAGAGACTGGAAGAAGGTTTCACACAACAACTCTTTATTCTAACTATGTACAAGATCAGCTGAGCACCAGTCTTACAGCTTGCCCTTATATAGGGAGCTGTCAGATGGCTCGGCCAATCAGCAGTCTGCATTTTCCTGCTTAAACAGAGGGCCTGGTTGTAAGCAGGCATTCTTGATATGTAACAAAAACCAATATAGCATACAAACACACACACACACATGCCTTGCAAGAAGCAACATCTTACTGCTTTCACGGCTGTGTTCTTGTCGACAATTTTGAATTGCTGCTGTTGTATGAATTCAATTGTTCTTCCAAGCAGAAATACTAGTTCACCAAAGGAAGGGCTCCTAACAGTGGATTCTGTGTCAATCTTGCACACTTCCTAGATGCTTATACAAGAGACATCGGCTCACTCTACGTTTCTTCATCTTTGACCTTCCCAAAAGCTGAAGCAAAATAAGAACACACTGTGGGGAATGCAAAGATAACTTCAATGCCTCTGCAGGTATTAAAAAAAGAGAAATGCTGGGAATGTGATAGCTCAGTGAACAGCCACAATGGAAGGGAATCCTTGTGTTCCACATTCATTGGATCCTATTGTTTGGGGGAAAGAGAGGGAGCAGTGAATCCTTTTCTACCAGACACCCAGCACCAAAAGTGTTAAACTAAGAAAGCCTGAATGTTTAATCTGCCAGAAACATATGAGAAGAGCAATCATATCTGGGATAAGTAGCTCCGAATGAGGTATGCCTGATTGCTTTGGGCCATGCTGTTTGTCAGTCTTTTAAAATTCAAGTCATTACCAGCTGCTGATCTGCTATAATATTGTGATATTTTATCTGATTACACTTATCTGATTGTGCCATATCTGCTATTTGCCTTCCCATTTTTCCATGTATATTAAATGCAGGTGGTTTTATTATTCCGAGAGCTAGAAAGTGTTGACTGCTCTGAATATAAATGGGGATATTATATCATTAACTTGCTCTGAAAGCCAGGCCGTTCAGTGTGTAAATCACATCCAAGGTAGCTTGCAGAGACACAATAAACCATAATGTCTTGAGAGAGAAAGCAATGAGGAAAAGATAAGGAGATAAAAATTTAAGGCATTGTTAAAGAAGGATAATCTTCATAATCCTATTTAGTTCTTTCCAGCTACTATTTGTTGATAATAGAACCTTTTCTATTCAGAACCTTTTTCTTCTCTTTTTTTTTCAAAGTTCATTAAACATCTCTTGGCAAAGGTGGTGGGAACAGAAACGTTATCAACCAAATGACTGAAGAAAAGTCAGTCTTGGTAGAATGTCAAGTGGCTTTTCCAGCTGAATCATGGGATGGTAAGCCGGGCTTGGGTGGCGTGCACCTATAATCCAGAGTGTGGAGGCTGAGACTGATGTGGATAGCTCGAACTCACCGTCTTGGGGCTGTAGTCTGCGCTACTGCTTATTCCATGCACTAACTTTGGCATCAATCAGGAGAATATAAAATAGGGCAGTTCTTCTTACCCAGAATGTGGACTTATGCTAGACTATATGCCGCCCCGAGTTTTCGGAGAGGGGCGGCATATAAATCCAATAAATCTAATCTAATCTAATCTACACTGTTAAGAACGAATCAGATGGGGTTTAGCACACACATTTATTATTTTATTTTATTTATTTATTTTGTCCAATGCACAATGAGGGTTTTAGTGGGTATATATCTATATACACATAGTAAAATACATGATGAAAGTTATAGAGGAGATACTCATAGTAAAATATATCTAAGAAAGAATAGAAAAGAAGATATAGTAATAGAACATATCAATGAAAAAATAGAAGAAGAGATATAGGAATAGAAGAAAGGTATAGGAGATATAGGAGAGCAATAGGACAGGGGACGGAAGGCACTCTAGTGCATTTGTACTGACCTCTTAGGAATCTGGATAGGTCAACCGTAGATAATCTAAGGGTAAAGTGTTGGGGGTTTGGGGATGACACTATGGAGTCCAGATCTCGCTTGACAAAAAAGCATGTTTATTCAGTTGAACAAAGGTAGGTCTTCTCATAAGATTAGAAGAAACTTGAATGCAGTTTGAAGTAAGTATAGTAATTCCTCATTTTTTGCGGGGGATGCATTCCAGGACCACCCGTAAAAAAAGAATTTCCATGAAGTAGTGGAAAGATAGGTTTTTATGTATTTAATGAGTCTTTGGACTTTTAAAACCCACCCTTTGCATTAAACAGTCATTCTATAATGTTTCTCAGCTGGAACTACATGTGATACCCTACCAGTTTCTTTAATAGAGTACCGTAGTACTGTAGAAGAATATTATGAATTTTTAATGGATTTAAAATTTTTAATGGATTTAAGCCCCCTTTGAAAACCCGTGAAGTAGTGAATCCGCAAAAGATGAACCGCAAAGTAGTGAGGGATTACTGTATACATAGACTTCTCATTTTTTCTTGGTTATATAAGAGGAAGCCAGCACACAGAAGATAAGGTATAGTAGTTATAAAAATTATTATATGTGCCTTCCGTGGTTTGGATCATATGTCTAACCTATAGGCTTGTGGTTTCTTATGGAACTTTCCACAGCCTTAAAGGCCGGCTAAGGCCTGAATTTTAATTCTGCCCTCTCAACTTAAGAAGCTTTTGATCAATTATCAGGAACCCTGATCAACAACATCTCGCTCCTACATAGACTCATTCTAGGTAAAATGTCTTGATTGTGGGAAATGTATTGGAAGGCAAAAAACTTAAGAACTTAGCATCATGAAAGTATAGATGATGAAATCTGTAGCCCTAGAAATCATATCCAGGATCCTAATTACAGCTACTGTAAAGGAAATGAGGAAGAGGACCTCAACATGGAAAGGGAAATTCAAGACTAGATGCTAAATTGACTTTCTCTGAAGAACTGGTACAGATCTGTCAGACTTGAAGATTACAAATTGGATAAGTAAACCCAAGGTTTTACCCTTCTGTCTCATTACAATTTTTCAAAAGTGCAAAAAAAGTCATCCTAAGGCCAAGGGTGGTTTATATTTTTTCCCCTTCCTGGAGCAAACAGCATCCTTGGATAGTAATTTTTAGCAGTTCTATAAAATAGCAGTAAGAATAAGTAATCTTGTCTCTGGGTGTTGTGATCTTCATACCCAACAGCCCTGCATGTTACAGTTTTCATCTTCAACTATCAGCATTAATTTAAAATATCAATAAGGCCCACTAAATAGGGGTAACATTCAAATTGTTCCCCTATCGGTTCTGTGGGCATGGCTTGGTGGTTGTTCTGTCGGGCTCTCTGGTAGACTCCTCCCAAAAATTTACAGGTACAAATTTCAGACACACACATGTTTGAAAATTCAAAACAATGTTCTTTATAATGAAAATTCACTTAACCTAAGCCCTCTTTTGGTATAGCAAAGAGCAAGCGTCTCCAAACAAACTGATAATTTATACAAGTCCCTTATCAGTTCTGTGATACTTAGCTTGCAGCTGTGAGGCAATTCACAGTCCTTCTTCTTTCACAAAGTGAAACACACTTTGCTCTGGTTTAGTTTCAAAGCAGGGAAAAAGCAGCACAGAAAAGGTCAAAGTCAGTAAAGCAGTCACGAAACACAACAATCAGATAATCCTCCACAATGGCCAAACCCACAGGCTGCTATTTATAGCAGCCTCACTAATTACCACAGCCCCACCCAACCACAGGTGGCCTCATTTTCTTTGATAATAATCTCTCAGTTGTTGTTGCCTATGCATCGCTCTCCGCATGCGTGGCTGTATCATTAACTCTTGTTATGAATCCAAGGAGCAGCTAGATAATTGATCTCCTTCTGAGCTGTCTGCCACACTCTCCTCCTCCCTGTCACTCATATCTTCTTGGTCAGAGGAGCCTTCATCAGCAGATTCCACCGGGGGCAAAACAGGCCTGCAGCATGTGGATGTCTCCCCCACATCCACAGTCCTTGGGGCAGGAGCTGGGCCAGAGCTAACCACAACAGTGGTGGTGGGGTCATATGACTTAGTGGGCAAGGCCAACTTGACGGCAATCATGGCAAGATGGGGCTGCACCATCCCTCCAAGCCATGCCTACAGAACCAATATAAAAGTTCAGCCAAGTCTTCTAGTGTTCAATCTGGCTGCTTCTTGCCTCCTTCTCATGTTTCCTCTGTGGGTATGAGCCCAAAAAGGAAGAGAGAAGGAGTGAGTGGGAGGAGTGGGGCCTGGTGTGGCGAGGCCAGTCAGTGGTGCGATTTATCAGTTCTCTGAACTTCACATAATCACCACCACCAGTTCTATAGAACCTGTTCGAATCTGCTGAATTTCCCTAAATCTATCCACATATTTTCCAATATAGTTTCCAATTTCCTACAAACTCAACTTCTTTAAAATAACTTCTCTGCCCCCCCCCCCGCCGCCCTAAGTCAACATAATTGTCCTGTTGCAAATAAGGCAAAATATTTGTCTTTAATCATGCATTGTCTTATGCTGATATCAAAGCATACTTGCAAAGTTGCACTGAAAAAAAGAGCATGGGAAATAGTCATGTGCCGTTGCATAAACCTCATAATATCTGCTTCTCATGGCTGAACTTTCTTCCTTCAGAAGTCAACACTTAGAAACAATCCATAGCATCCCAACATCTAGGCATGGGAGTTAGCCTTCTCAGCTTCTTAACCTTGAACACTGTAATAGAATAAAAGATTGTTTCTGATGCTATTTAAGCAGTGATAAAATCCAAATTGTTTTACTACCGGTTCTGTGGGTTTGGCTTGGTGGGTGTGCTGTGGCTTGGTGGGTGTGCTGTGGCTTGGTGGGTGTGCTGTGGCTTGGTGGGCATGGCAGGGGATGCATACTGCAAAATCCCCATTCCCACCCCACTCTAGGGGAAGGATGCTGCAAAATCCCCATTCCATCCCCATTCCAGGGGAAGTTGCTCCCCACTCCAGGGGGAAGGATACTGCTCCACTCCATCATGCCCACTTGGGCAATAGATATTGAATAAATGCACAAACAATTCATGCCCCTTAATCCTCATTTTCACGATATTGGCATATCACCAGTATGGCATAAAATTGAAAGCTCCAGCTTCAGATCTTTCGAAGACCATAGTTTGGATCCTCAAATTGTTTTATTGTGATTTTACACTGATATCAAGAAGGTAGAAATTTAATTTCTCCAAGGACAAAATGGTTTGGCTAGTCTTGGATGTTATGTAAATTAATATATACGACTTGGGGAATTCACTATACCAGGGGTCTCCAACCTTGGCAACTTTAAGACTTGTGGACTTCAACTTCCAGAATTCCTCAGCCAGTCATTGCTGGCTGTGGAATTGTGGGTGTTGAAGTCCACAAGTCTGGATACAATTCCTTAACCACTGATTGCTGGCTGAGGAATTCTGGGAGTTGAAGTCCACCAGTCTTAAAGTTGCCAAGGTTGGAAACTCATACCACTCCAAGCAGCAAAATCTCTTGAACCAGTGGTGTCAGCAGTTTGGTGTCAAGAAGAAACCATTATTTCTTTTAGTCTCCCTCATTCAAAAAATATTAAAGCGTTAAAAGAGGATTCCATTCAAACTGAGTTGATCTGGTAAGAATGTTCATGAACACATTGGTTTAAAAATCCAGATGAATGTATCAAGAGATTGGAGCAAGGAAGTGCTCCTTGTTTAAATGGGCTTCTATGGACTGCTTTCCCAAGAACTGATATGTGATCTTAAAATGCAGTTATTGTGTCCCATTGTGTGGACATCAAATGAATAAGAAGAGGATTATTAACTGGAGTGAATGCCATTTTTCAGTAAGCGCTGCTAAGAAATGTGTCTCCAAAAACATATGGCTGAGTAACCTATTTTAAATTCATATTAGAAATAAAACCTTGCTTTCACCTACAGTCCTTACAACAGCATTTTTAGTAAAGCATTCACAAATATCTAACTTCATTGGAGGAAATTACATTAGCTGCCGAAATATCTGCACATTTTAACTCCATCATCTGTGTTTATTTATATGCTAATGTCCTTCAAAATATGTATGCTGTAAATACTTTTTTTTTTCATTGTCAGCCATGAAGTGGGATGCTCATGAAGTGAGCTCACAAGGAAATCAGATGGTGCAGACAAACAAACATTCATTGAAACAATAATATTTATAACATTATTACGCTTCTACAACAAACCAGATGCTATCATTACTCAATGATATAAGCAAAAAGTATCCAACGCGATTCAAATGTCATGATATGAGACAGCTTTTATAATTGCATTATCCAGCTTGCTACCTGAATTATTTAATGACCACTTATTTTCTGAAATACCACAGGAAATAAGGATTGCTGTTTGCAAATAATGCCAGCAGTTGATAGTTAAATAGAATGGCCTTGACCAAACTACCCAGTCACTTGATGGCTCTGCCATTATGATTAAATGAATTCTTCCAGCTGTAAAATGCATGGCACTAAAGGGTTTATTTAAACCACTGCACTTTAAATAAAACAGGCTGCAGGTGAATCATAGTTAAAATTTAGAAAAAGAAATTATCTGCCTTCTGTTGTGGTTAGCTCTGGCCCAGCTCCTGCCCCAAGGACTGTGGATGTGGGGGAGACATCCACATGCTGCAGGCCTGTTTTGCCTCCGATGGAATCTGATGATGAAGGCTCTTCTGACCAAGAAGACATGAGTGACAGGGAGGAGGAGAGTGTGGCAGACAGCTCACAAGGAGATCAATTATCTAGCTCCTCCTTGGATTCGGAACAAGAGTTAATGATACAGCCACGCATGTGGAGAGCGATGCATAGGCAGCAACAACTGAGAGATTATTATCAAAGAAAATGAGGCCACCTGTAATTGAGTGGGGCTGTGGTAATTAGTGAGGCTGCTATAAATAGCAGCCTGTGGGTTTGGCCATTGTGGCGGATTATCTGATCATTGTGTTTCGTGACTGCTTTACTGACTTTGACCTTTTGTGTGCTGATTTTTCCCCGCTTTGAAACTAAACCAGAGCAAAGTGTATGTCACTTTGTGAAAGAAGAAGGACTGTGAATTGCCTCACAGCTGCAAGCTAAGTATCACAGAACTGATAAGGGACTTGTACAAATTACCAGTTTGTTTGGAGACAAGTGCTCTTTGCTATACCAAAAGAGGGCTTAGTTTAAGTGAATTTTCATTATAAAGAACATTGTTTTGAATTTTCAAACGTGTGTGTGTCTGAAATTTGTACCTGTGAATTTTTGGGAGGAGTCTACCAGAGAGCCCGACAGAACACCTTCTAAGGCATTATTTTTTTTAAAAAAAATGGTATGGCCTTATTGATTATATTGCTATACACAGAAAGATTGGGATGAGCAATCTATTTTGAGTTGCAGGAGTATTGGACTCGCGAATCATGTTGGAGTCTGCACATCAAAAAGTCAACAAGGTGAAGAATGGCCAGCAGGGGTGGGTTATAACTTACCTCACTGCCAGTTCGCTTCCTCCTGCATCATGTGGGTGCATGGATGTTGCACACCATGCAGCCTCGCACATGTGTGGTACTGAAAAAACAGCTTCTGCATATGTGCAGAAGAAAAAAACCAAGGTAGCAGCACCTATGGTACCACTGAGAGAGCTGGTTCGGGGGTGTGGCCAGCCAGCGATCACTGACAGTTCGGCAAGCAAAAGGAAATTCCCACTACCACTTCTATAGAACCTGTCCGAACTGGAAGGAACCCACCTCTGGTGACCAGGGTTCAGAAGCATTGATATACTAACAGTATTTCAGCAGTCATAGATGGATGTCAAGATCATCATCAAACTCCCTCACCAATGAATTATCAGTATTCTGAATGGTTGTTATTGCCTTTAGTAATAAATAAAGAAATAGTTGAGGAATCCTTGGTGCTCTCTGAGCTAGGTTGTTTCATTACAGGTACTACCATCATCCAAACTAGGTAGTTATAAATCTACTGTCATTTAGGTGATGAAATATCTGCAAGAAAACAACCAAGCTCAGAGAGCACCAAGAACCCCTTATTTCAACCCCGAGCTACAAATATTTTACTCTAACAAATAAAGTATATGATTAGAATACCTGTTGGATATAATTGCTGTCTGTTTTGCTTTCTTAAGTGGATGTTGTATAATAACATAAATCCAAAGATAGTATGAAGAATATAAAACCTTAAATTGAATGAAATAATTAAATCAAATGGAATCAAATGCAATTACAGATTTATTTATTTGTTTGTTTGTTTATTAGATTTCTATGCCGCCCTTCTCAAAACGACTCAGGGCGGCGATGGACATCAGCTGTGTGACATTGTAAAATAAACGGTTTAAATTCTGTTCTCTTGAAAAGTGTTTGGAAACTTCCGATCGTGCAGAACGCAGCCGCGAGAGCTGTCGTGGGGCTTCCAAGATTCGCCCACATTTCTTCAACACTCCGTGGCTTGCATTGGCTGCCGATCAGTTTCCGGTCACAATTCAAAGTGTTGGTCATGACCTTTAAAGCCCTACATGGCATGGGACCAGATTACCTCCGGAACCGCCTGCTACCGCACGAATCCCAGCGACCAATAAGGTCCCACAGAGTTGGCCTTCTCCGGGTCCCATCGACTAAACAATGTTGTTTGACGGGCCCCAGGGCAAGAGCCTTCTCTGTGGTGGCCCCGGCCCTCGGGAAACAACTCCCTCCGGAGATTAGAACTGCCCCCACCCTCCCTGTCTTTTGTAAACTACTCAAGACTCGTTTATGCCGCCAGGCATGGGGGAGTTAAGATATTCCTTCCCCCTAGGCCATTACAAGTTATGCATGGTATGTTTGTGTGTATGTTTGGTTTTATTATAAGGGTTTTTAGTTGTTTTATTAATTGGATTGCTACATGCTGTTTTTAATCATTGTTGTTAGCCGCCTCGAGTCTGCAGAGAGGGGCGGCATACAAATCCAATAAGTAAATAAACAAATAAATAAATTCGGTACTGGAATGGATGGTCGAACAGATAAATTTAAAACAATACACACCACTAATACTGTAATCAGTGCAGGAAGGAAAAATGTTTCACGAAGAAGATTATCAGGAAATTGTGACATCTGCTTCTTTCTTCTCCACAAAGCAGCATTTTGTGATCTCACTTCCTCTTTTCTGAGGGGTTTCTGAGAAAGAGACCACCCTCCAATTGAATCCAGTTGTCCAATCCTAGTTAAGGGGGTATATGAATCAGGACATGTGCAAAAGCTTGTATCTTGATGCTTCTGAAGTCATGGCTGTAACTATCTTGCAGTCTCTTTGAGACTGAAAAGGCTCATCTCTACAGAAGAACATGATTTGAATTTGATTTATATGCACACCCTCACTCCCATTCACCCTCCACACTTCATGCTTCTGAAATGAAGCAAACGATCTTCCAGAGCTGGAGTAATGATTAAACAAGCTGGCTGATATTTAATCACTGTCTGGCCATTTTGGAGGACAATGATTTTTATTGCAAAATCAAAAGCCTGATTTTCAACCAATTTAATTGTTTTCCATAGGGATGGGTGGAATTTCCTATAGTCTTTTTCACCCAAGAAAATCAATGGGAATCTGCTCATCCATTTTGCCAGCTCTCCATCACTTTCTTTCACTCAGAAACATCCTTTCTCTGTAGAGCAGGGGTCTTTAAACTTGGCAATTTTAAGACTTGTGGACTTCAACTCCTAGAATTCTCCCAGAATTGGAGAATTCTGGGCATTGAAGTCCACAAGTCTTAAGGTTGCCAAGTTTGAAGACCTCTGCTGTAGAGATTTCTCATATCAACTGCAAGTCTTAAAAGATCGACATATTTCCTTGCCCAGGGAATCCTCCCAAATTTAAAAGTGCATCTTATTTTGTATAATTGCCCCCTTCCACGTGGAGTATTGGCAGTTCTGTGTTAGCAAATACTTCAGAAGAAAAGGATTTAGGGGTAGTGATTTCTGACAGTCTCAAAATGGGTGAACAGTGCAGTCAGGCGGTAGGGAAAGCAAGTAGGATGCTTGGCTGCATAGCTAGAGGTATAACAAGCAGGAAGAGGGAGATTATGATCCCGCTATATAGAATGCTGGTGAGACCACATTTGGAATACTGTGTTCAGTTCTGGAGACCTCACCTACAAAAAGATATTGACAAAATTGAACGGGTCCAAAGACGGGCTACAAGAATGGTGGAAGGTCTTAAGCATAAAACGTATCAGGAAAGACTTAATGAACTCAATCTGTATAGTCTGGAGGACAGAAGGAAAAGGGGGGACATGATCGAAACATTTAAATATGTTAAAGGGTTAAATAAGATTCAGGAGGGAAGTGTTTTTAAAAGGAAAGTGAACACAAGAACAAGGGGACACAATCTGAAGTTAGTTGGGGGAAAGATCAAAAGCAACATGAGAAAATATTATTTTACTGAAAGAGTAGTAGATCCTTGGAACAAACTTCCAGCAGACGTGGTAGATAAATCCACAGTAACTGAATTTAAACATGCCTGGGATAAACATATATCCATCCTAAGATAAAATACAGAAAATAGTATAAGGGCAGACTAGATGGACCAGGAGGTCTTTTTCTGCCGTCAGACTTCTATGTTTCTATGAGTAAGAAGGAGAGCAAAGGAACACAATCACCCCTGCTATTCCTTCTCTAGAAAGCTGAATATATCCTGTGAACGGAGTGATGGTGAATAATTTAGCTACCATGTTTCTCTGAAAAGGGCAGGTGGCCTTTTCAAACGCCATCCTGAATACTGTTGTGAATCACATATTAGACTGATGGACATTTTTTTAAAGCAACAGTTGATGGATTTGTTTTGATTTTGCCTTCTATCCTGAACCAGCAGAAAACTAACATTTAATCTACAGTAAGTAAGATTATTAGATCTGAGGATGCACACAGGTTTTACGATATATAGTTAAAACATTATTTTATTTTATGGAGGTTTTGCAACCTACAAAAATTGTGGTGTTAGAATTCTTAGATGACCAATTATATCTTCAAATATTACAACCCAAACTCAGTTTGGTGCAGTCAAGACATAATTTTCTTTATTGAAATTGATCCTGCATTATATAGCTAATCTTCTCGACATTCAGAAACTGATAGCCCTTTACCAAGAAGTTCTACTTCCATTCTTTTTTTCTAGCATAATTAGGACTATTGTTAAGTTACAGTTATACCTGAGAAACATCTACTAAAAAGGTAATATTTATGGATCTTGTTCAATGTGATCCCAGAAAATCCTAAATGAGGAAATTACATTTGATTGATTCCATTTATTCAGTCCAGAGATCTATTTATTTATTCAATTTTATGCCCCCCCAACTCCCTAGGGACTCTTAAATCCAGATTTAATTATAAAATTAAATCCATTAAATTAAATCAATTAAATCAGATTAAATCAATAAATCTAGTCTAATTCATAAAATCCCAAGCTTTCACACACACACAAAAATCACCACTTAAGTAACTCAGATTTAATTCTGCTTGCAAAAGGATAGTTAGATTTGGGCAAATCAGGAAGCACCTGGAAAATGTATCCAAATAAACAATATGTCATAGGCATAAATGATGATAATGAATGTCTGTTTAACCTGACTGCACTAACTATGCAGTCATATGGAAACAGGATCCTCTATCTTAATCAAGTCATTTGACCTGGATGTACTGAATCCTATCCCTATGGGATATCAATAGCTAACTTAATGCAGGTAGTCCTTGATTTACGACCACAACTAAACCCCTAAAATTTATGTTGTTAAGTGAGACATTTAAGTTAGTTTTGCCCCATTTTGCAACCTTCATTGCTACAGTTGTTAAGTGAATCACTGCAGTTGATAAGTTATAACCAATTGCCCTGTGAATCTGGCTTTCCCATTGTCTTTGCTTGTCAAAAGCTTGCAAAAGGTGATCACATAACCGTGGGACACAGCAACAGACCATGGGACACAGCAACGATCACAAGACCATGGGACAGTATGAATCAGTTGCCAACCATCTGAATTTTGATCATGGGGATGCAACAAAGGTTGTAACCAGGGGTAGGCTACTGCCCAGATGGGGGGGAACGCAGTGGGGTAGCCAAAAAGGAGCTCCACTCGAGAGCACCCAATTTGCACTGAAAGATGTTGAAAGAAAATGCAGGGCATCCTGCATAAGCCACACCCACAGTGTGGTAGTAAAAATTTTGGTAACCCTTCACTGGTTGCAACTGTGAAGAATGGTCATAAGTCACTTTTTTCCAGAGATTTTCTAACTTTGAACAGTCACTAAATGAACTGTTGTAAGATCGAGGACCACCTGTAGCTTAGCTTTCATTTTTCTTCTTTCTCTTCTTTTAATAACATCTTGCCATATAGGGAGACTAACAGGCAGTGGTGGGTGATTGCGCAATTTGTGCACGGCTGCTCCCGTGCCGGTCTGTCTGGTGGCACCTTTTTTTTTTTTTTGGCTTTTTGGCTTTCTGTGCATGCACAAAAGCAAAATCTCACGAGGGGATACTCGCATGCATGCACAAGATTGCAATAATTTTTTTGCTTTCGCGCATGCACAGAAGCAAAAAATTGCCAAAATTGTGCACACGATTTCTGCATGTTTTTTCTTCCTGCACATGTACAGAAGCAAAATTGCATGAGGGACGTGCATGCAGGAACGCCCAAATGAAGAGGATGTGCATGCAGCGCACCAGTTTGCTGGTAAGTGCAACCCACCACTGTTTATAGGGATCTCAAACGTTTATTTTGGGTGGATCTGAGGTTAGCCTATGGTTAAACCATAAAATATTTTCACATAATGGGTGTACTAAACTATCTCCTACAAAATCCCAGTTTAGGGGTGGGGTGGGAAATCTCCGAAAGAGGAATATGCAACAGGGGCAATACTTGTGGTGAACTGCCAAATGGATATATGTAAATTTGCCTATTAATTTTATTTTTTAATGTAAGCAGGATAGCATCACCACCTACTGGGATCACTTGGCTTCCATAAAACAAACATATGCAGACTTGGAACATTGTTCTTGATTTCCTTTTTAATTTCTTGCTGGTAATCCCAGCAACTTTAAAAGTCTGTGGAAGCTTCAGTGAAAAACAAAAAGATGGCTATACTATTAAATATTTCTCCCAGTAGCTGACAAAAAGCTCTCTCTTAACCTGATGGCAATGAAAGACAGAGAATGAATCATTGCTCCAGGAAACCAATTTATTTAGTCACTCCGTTCTGCTGTTATTTATTACTTGTCAGCACATGCTGTTAGTTCAATTAAATATAAAACTCTGATGTTCTCGGTTGGCCCTTCCCCTCTCCCTCCACAACCCCCTTATTTTTTGAAAGCCCCCACAACAAAGAAGAAAAATGACATAAATATGCAACCCTAAAACAAAAACCTTTTGGGTTTATTGTGCTCCTCTTGTTTTAATTAAGCATTGTTTATTAAACCTTTTGCAGCAAAGGTAAGAGGATTATTAATCTTTTTCACCCGCTGAAGATAAAAGTTTGCAGGGGAAAAGGACATTATAAAAATATAGTTTAGCGTTCCCCACTGAGATAAACACAGGGGGGGGGAATTAAAATGAGGTAGCAAGACAAAGTGTTGATTATAACACTTTATCAATACCAACATAAGAAGCCACAAAGAGCAAACTGCCATAGTAAAATATTTCTATTGCTTTAGGTATACAGCAGCTTGGGGAATTGAGAGAGAGAAAGAGAGAGGGAGAGAGATTATTCGATTTTGCTTTATGTTGGGTGTGTACATCCATGTGTGTAGATAAGGGCACGTGTGTTCCATATGAAGAAAGAAAGACAGGCAAGATCAAAAGTATCTTCCAGGTTAGATATATTAAACTGGCAGTAAGTCATACTGAACTCAAGCTAGCTTACCTCTGAGTAATCATAGATAACAATACACAATTAATTACTTAGATATCTACCCTGTCTTCCCCCCCTTAATAACTCAGAAGTCAGCAGAAAGTCCACTAGGGCAGATATTATGGGCCTACTATTCTCTGATATAGGCCATTTTTTATACAGCATTGCTGTTTTGACAGCCCTTAGGATGCACATAATTGGATGATTATTGTACCTGAGCTCTCCAAGAAGTGCTAGTGAAAAGGGAGATTTCTGGAGAACTGTTTGACCATGTTTTTTGTGTGTGCATGTTTCGTTTGCTGGTGCCTTTTTGAAACAGTGTTGACTCCTGGATTAGTTCGGGCAGTTTTCTTGGCAATACAGTGGTACCTCTACCTAAGAACGGTTCTACTTACGAATTTTTCTAGATAAGAACCAGCTGCTCAAGATTTTTTTGCCTCTTCTCAAGAACCATTTTCCACTTACAAACCCGAGCCTTCGAAGCTGTAACCGGAAAAGGCAGGGAGAAGCCTCCGTGGGGCCTCTCTAGGAATCTCCCGGGAGGAAACAGGGCCAGAAAAGGTGGGGAGAAGCCTCCATGGGGCCTCTCTAGGAATCTCCTGGGAGGAAACAGAGTGGGAAAAGGTGGGGAGAAGCCTCCGTGGGGCCTCTCTAGGAATCTCCCAGGAGGAAACAGGACCTCCACCCTCCCTGTGGTTTCCCCAATCACACACATTATTTGCTTTTACATTGATTCCTATGGGAAAAATCGCTTCTTCTTACAAAATTTTCTACTTAAGAACCTGGTCACGGAACGAATTAAGCTCTTAAGTAGAGGTACCACTGTATTTTCAGAAGTGGTTTGCTTTTGTCTGTTTTTTAAGGTTGAGAGGGAATGGCTGGCACAAGATTAGGGCTGTCAAACTCGCAGCCTGCGGGCCGGATGCATCACGCACTGGCTACACCCATGCCCAGTTTAAGTGAAGGGGGGGAAATCGTGACAAGTTACATGACAACGCTGTGACAAGAGTTTGACACCCTTGCCCAAAATCATCTATCTGGCTGAACTAAAACTCACAGTCTCCTAGTTTCTAGTCTGGTGCCTTAAGCATTAAACTGGCTTTAGTATGGGTGGGGCCGGAGATGAATCTCCTTCAACTTTTCCCAGAAACATCACAAAAGATGTGTTATACTTTACATAAGCCACAGTCTGCTCTCATTGTTCATTCAGCAGTGACAGGAACCACTGCTGAATGAACAATGCCAGAAGCTGGTAAATATCAAGCAATGATTTATGATCTGTATATATTACCATATTTTTCAGAGAATAAGATTCACCTTTTTCCTCCTCAAAAGAGGCTAAAAATTTGGGTGCGTCTTATACTCTGAATGTAGCTTTTCTCAAAGCTTTTTTTCCAGCCCTAAGTAGGTGCCAACAATGTTCCCAGCTCTTCACAGCTTGCAAGCTCTTTGATTAATACTCTCTGCAAAGAATGTTTTCCAAGCCATGAGTCTTTGCAGGGTTTTTTTTTTCATTACTCTACTTGCTCCAAATGTTTCTTTCCAGCACTAACCAGGTGCTAATGATTTTCCCAGCTTTTACCGGCTTGCAAGCTCTTTCATTGTTACTCTCTGAATAAGGTATTTTTTAAAGCCCTAACCAGAGGATAAAATAATGTGCTGAAGCTGACCAGGCTAAGGATGCTAGCCAGATGAATATCTAGTAGGCAGATTTTTTCCTCCCCCCAAACTAAGGTGTGTCTTATACTCTGTTGCATCTTATACTCTGAAAAATACAGTAGTTATGTTGGCTAATAAGCAGAGAGGTCATTCTTTCTTTAGAGTTTAATTCCAACATCTGAAATTCAAAGATAGAGTGCATCTATATAAGGAGGTGCATTTAGCTCAGGGATGAAATCCAGAAGGTTCTGACTAGTTCATAGAACCAGTAGCGGAAATTTTGACTAGTTCGGAGAACAAGTAGAGGAAATTTTGAGTAGTTCAGAGAACCGGCAAATACTGGGTGGGAATGGAGATTTTGCAGTATCCTTCCCCTGCCACACCCACCAAGCCACACCCACCAAGCCACACCATGCCCACCAAGCCATGTCCACAGAACCGGTAATAAAAAAATGATTTCACCACTGATTTAGGCATCCAGATACCCAACCATAACCCAGCTTTCCTTTTTCTTTTTGGTATGTGTGTGTGTAAGAGGGTGGGAGGGGCAGTGCTACAAGCAGAAATTAAATACAGTGATCCCCCGATTATCGCAAGGGTTCCGTTCCAAGACCCCTCGCGATAATCGATAACTCGCGATGTAGCGGCACAAAAGTAAAAACACCATCTGCGCATGCGCGCCCCTTTTTCCATGGCCGCACATGCGCAGATGGTGGAGTTTGCGTGTGGGCGGCGGGGAAGACCCTTCGGCCGCCCAACAGTTGATCTGCTCCGCAGCGCGGCAGCAGCGAGGAGCCGAAGATGGGGTTTCCCCGTTGCCCAGGCAACGGGGAAACCCCATCTTCGGCTCCTCGCTGCTGCCGCGCTGCGGAGCAGATCAGCTGTTGGGCGGCCGAAGGAACCTTCCCTGGGTCTTCCAGCCGCCCAGGCAAAGGGGAAACCCCAAGATCGCTTGCCGCTTGCCGCTTGCCCATCACCCGCTTGCCCGGCCGCTCGCTTGCCGCTTGCCGCTTGCCCGTCACCCGCCCGCCCGGCTGCTCGCTTGCCGCTTGCCCGTTCGCCCGCCCGGCTGCTCGCTTGCCGCTCGAGAGCAAGAGGGGGAGAGATAGAGAAAGAGAGAGAAGGAAAGAAAGAGATGAGACAGGGAGGAAGAGAGTGTGAGAGAGGAAGAAGCAAGATAGAGAAAGAGAGAGAGAAAGAAAGATGAGAAAGGAAGGGAGTGACGTCATCGGGTGGAAAAATCGCGATATAGCGATTCGCAATGATCGGGATCGCGAAACTCGGGGGATCACTGTATAAGCAAGTATTGTAGAAGAAATACTGTAGTCATCAAATGTGCATTGACATGTACGAATCACTGTCAGAAATTTTTCCAGAGAATTTACAACTTGGAATTTAGACTTGATCTCTTGTAATGTACCAGTATAGCACTGTATGTTAGGAGGAAAGCAACACTCTTTAATTTTAGAAACATAGAAGACTGACGGCAGAAAAAGACCCCATGGTCCATCTAGTCTGCCCTTTTACTATTTCCTGTATTTTATCTTACAATGGATATATGTTTATCCCAGGCATGTTTAAATTCGGTTACTGTGGATTTACCAACCACGTCTGCTCGAAGTTTGTTCCAAGGATCTACTACTCTTTCAGTAAAATAATACTTTCTCATGTTGCCTTTGATCTTTCCCCCAACTAACTTCAGATTGTGTCCCCTTGTTCTTGTGTTCACTTTCCTGTTAAAAACACTTCCCTCCTGAACCCTATTTAACCCTTTAACATATTTAAATGTTTCGATCATGTCCCCCCTTTTCCTTCTGTCTTCCAGACTATACAGATTGAGTTCATTAAGTCTTTCCTGATACGTTTTATACTTCAGACCTTCCACCATTCTTGTAGCCCATCTTTGGACCCGTTCAATTTTGTCAATATCTTTTTGTAGGTGAGGTCTCCAGAACTGAACACAGTACTCCAAATGTGGTCTCACCAGCGCTCTATATAAGGGGATCACAATCTCCCTCTTCCTGCTTGTTATACCTCTAGCTATGCAGCCAAGCATCCTACTTGCCTTTCCTACCGCCCGACCACACTGCTCACCCATTTTGAGACTGTCAGAAATCACTACCCCTAAATCCTTCTCTTCTGAAGTTTTTGCTAACACAGAACTGCCAATGCAATACTCAGATTTAGGATTCCTTTTCCCCAAGTGCATTATTTTACATTTGGAAACATTAAACTGCAGTTTCCATTGCTTTGACCATTTATCTAGTAACGCTAAATCATTTACCATATTACAGACCCCTCCAGGAATATCAACCCTATTGCACACTTTAGAGTCATCGGCAAATAGGCAAACCTTCCCTACCAAACCTTCCCCTATGTCACTCACAAACATATTAAAAAGAATAGGACCCAGAACAGACCCTTGTGGCACACCGCTTGTAACCTGTCTCTGCTCAGAATACTCGCCATTAACAATAACTCTCTGATGTCTATGCTTCAGCCAGCTTGAAATCCACTGAACTATCCAGGGATTAAGTCCAATCTTCACTAATTTATCTATCAGCTCTTTATGTGGAACCGTATCAAAGGCTTTGCTGAAGTCCAGATAGGCAATATCCACGGCACCACCTTGATCCAACACCTTTGTGACATAGTCAAAGAACTCAATGAGATTAGTTTGACACGATTTGCCTTCAGTAAAGCCATGCTGATTTGGGTCCAATAAGTTATTGTTTTTTAGATGCTGATTTATCCCCTTTTTGAGTAGAGTCTCCATCATTTTAACTACAACTGATGTCAAGCTAACTGGCCTGTAGTTTCCAGCTTCTTCTCTACTGCCCTTCTTATGGATAGGCACAACACTGGCCATTCTCCAATCCTCAGGAACATCTCCTGTTAACAGGGATTGGTTAAACAAATCAGTCAGGGGGGTAGCAATGACAGATCTGAGTTCTTTAAGAACTCTGGGATGGATGCCATCTGGACCCATTGCCTTATTTATCTTTAATCTTTCAAGTTCTTCTAAGACATCGGCTTCTAAGATCACTGGAGCTGAATCCGTACAGCTGGAAGCAATGCTATATCCCTCTATAGTATTATTTTGTAAGGTGTCTTTTGAGAAAACTGAACAGTTTAAAAAAAAAAAAAAAGATTTTCAGACTTAAGACTTATACAGAAGGGGGCCGGCTGCAGATCAGGACAAAGAAGCTTGCTGTGATTATTCTTGCGCACGCAAACTTGCCCGAATAAAAATTTCAACACAATTTATGGCTTGCACAAAGTATTCACTGTTCACATGGAGCCATTTAGTCACAGGAAATGAGAAGAAATCCTGGAAAATTTGTCTGCATTTACATGTATTACAGGAGCAAGGTTAGGGTAGAATTGACACAGTCAGCCACCCTGTCTGGTCTGCATTAAAATAAAAAAAAATTTAAAAAAAAATCTGTTGCCTTTTAAATTAAAATTGTTATCAGTTTTATAATATCCAATGTATCAAACTCAGCCTGCTGATTTTTCAGGCCGATTACAGCATTCAGAGAGAAATATAGATTATATCTTCCAAAGCCATTCTCCAAACAGCTTTATGAGACAGCTCTTGATCGACTGTAGATCTGACTTGCATCAGGTTCCTTCCCTTCGGCCTATTGATATTTAATGAACAGGAGTGACAACGTTATCGGCCTTGGCAGCAAAAACGGGAACAAAAAGGCCTCTAATGGCTAAGCAGTTCTCCCCTCGCCTTCCCCTTTCCTTAAAAGCAGAGGACAGGACTGGACCGCGGCCAGGTTTTCAGAGAGTCCTTACCTATAAATCCTCCGTGAGGAAAAAGTACAGCTTGGAGCTCCTCCTTTTCAAAGCTTGTTCAGGCAACAGGGCCGGTAATTGCGGAGCAGAGGGCTCAGTGAGTAAATTATAGATTTCATTAGATGCCCTTGTACAAGGCCGTTAATTGGAAGTAAATGCTATTACAGTCTTCTCTGTCTCCAAGCTTTAGGAAATTCCTATAGCAGCCTTTTAGAGGGTGGCTTTCTTGCAGGTGGAGAAAACTGCCACCTTATTAAATTTATTGATTTTTATTTTTAAATTGCAAAAGGAAAGAAAAGCTGAGGAGAACACGCAAGCCATGGTCAAGTCCACCTGACAGCAGCAGAGCCAAATAGCCTCTACCTACACCTGTTAAATAAACCCATCGCATCAGCAATGAATCAGTCAGGAAATAATTTACTAGCTGGCCTAGGAGACGTTGAGACCAGGGGTGAAATGCTACCAGTTCGGCCCAGTTCAGGAGTACCAGTAGCAGCGGCCACCAGTGGCTTGGAGAACCAGTAGCGGTTGCAGCTCAAGAGTCCACTCACCCCCTCGGACATTCATTCATTCATTAGACTTCTATGCCGCCCTTCTCGAAGCGACTCAGGGTGGCATACAACATTGTAAATGCAGACAATATATGTGAAGAAATCTAATTATTTTTTTAAAAAAGAAATATACAAAATTAATAAAAATTCTAAAAAACCCATGTACAGTCATCCACATTCATCCAATTCAATCTTTCACAATATCAGCCGGAAACAATCTCATTATTCACAGTCCCCATGCCCTCCAGCAGAGGTAGTTCTTCAGAACTTTACAAAAGACCAGGGAGGGGGCGATATGTATCTCAGAAGTTCGTTCCAGAGGGCCAAGGTCGCCACAGAGGACCACTTGTACCGTAAGATGAAGACCGATATGGAATGCTAGAGTAATCCCATTCTCATGAAGTTTTTCTAAGCTTGCATTTTGATCAGAGATGTCATCAAGCATCAGGATGTGATGGTGAGAGGTAATTGACAGTGGGAAGTTAGTTTAATAATTCCTAGACATTTTCAGGCTAAACATAACACTCTCAGTGTTAATTATTTAGGGTGGGTGGGAATTATGGCCCCTTTTATGACTTGTGGACTTCAATTCCCAGAATGGTTGGCTCAGGAATTCTGGGAGTTGATGTCTACAAGTCATGAGGGGGGCATAGTTCCCCATTTCTGATCTAAATCCTTTAACTGACCTGGTCCTTTAACTAACTCTCACCTTTCTGTTTTTTGAGAAGCAATTAGTGAGCCATCTTTGAACTACAAATTAACAGAATGAACAGAATGAATACGAGCAAAGTCAATTTGGAAACTGGTGGCACATTGATAAAATGCAATTTTATGAGGATTGTTTTTCCACCACTTCCACCTTATGGGTGAGATGCCATTTACCCATCAGTTGTTAAACAGTTCCTCTGGATTGTGGGCAAGCAAACAGATCACCATGTCCACCGCGTCATTCCAATTATAAAAATCTAATAACCTGCTTCAACAAGTAGAAGAAGAACAGAAGAAGGAGATATGGTGTTTACAAAATGCAGTTTGGAGCCCAAAGCCTTGATAAACTACAGACGATCAAGTGAAAAATTGTTGTGTTATAAATACCTCTTTCAATTTATATTCCTATTTTTTTAAAAACCAAAGATTTCAGAGATGTTCATATCTTAGTGAAATTGGAAGACATTTGCAATCATAGTTGCCTTTAGTAATAGGGTCAGTTTTCAAACTAATGTTTTATTTATTTTATTTATTTATTTTGTCAAGTATGTATTGGTAGAAAAATAGATATAACACTGTTTATATACATGAGATGGGTACTAATAAGAGGGAAATATCAGGACAGGGATGGTAGGCATGTTGGTGCACTTATGCCCGCCACTTACTGACCTCTTAGGAATTGGATGAGGTCAACAGTGGGTAGTCTAAGAGTAAAGTTTTGGGGGTTTGGTGATGAAACTACAGAGTCAGGTAGTGAGTTCCAGGCATTAACTACTGGGTTGCTGAACTCGTATTTTTTACAGTCAAGTTTGGAGGGTTAAGACACTCCCTATTTTGACCACTTGTTCTCTGTTTGATAGGAATACAGTTATCCAGTAATATAAGGGTCCAGAGATGCCATAGGATTTCAGTTTTAGAAGTAGTTTATCATGAACCACTGAGTCCAAGGCTTTACAGAAGTCTATGTAAATTGCATCTATTGATTTGCCCTGATCGAGATGTGTAGTACTTATGTTTTTGAAGTATAGGAGTTGCAGATTGCAAGATAATTTTTTTGTTACAGAGTAGGTTGTTAGTTTCTAGGTGAAGAGTAATGGATTGGTTTATGATTTATTTCATGACTTTGCATGCAGCATAGAGAGATTGGTCTGTAGTTTTCTACTAGACTGTGATCTCTTTTTTTGAAGATGGGGATGACTGTAGCTAGTGATCATAGGTTAGGTAGGGAACTGGTTCTGAAGGATTGTTCAAAGGTTATGTTTAATAGTCCATCAGGGCTGATTCATAGAAAAGATTTAGATATAGTGCTTTTTCAATGTTGTCTTCAGTGAAGTCTATTTTTGTTAGATTGTTGTGAGTATTTGTGGTACTACTAGAGAATTTGGGGCATGAGCCATTGCTGTTTACAAAGACTGAGCCAAAGAATGTGATGAAGAGGTTAGCTTTGACTGTTTCATTGTAGCATTCTTTGTGGTTGGGTCCTTTTAGTGATGGGATGTGTCTTGAGTCCTTGAATTTTTATTTACAAAGTTGTAGAAGGTGTAGTTGGATTTGGTGTGCAGAAAGTTCTCCTCTTGTTTGCTGTGATAGTTGAAGAATTCCATCTTTATTTGGTGACATTGTTTTTTTAGCCATTTTTGAAGTTGGCTACATAGCTGGTTTTGTTTTTTCTCCAAAGGGATTTTTTGGGGGATTGTAGCTTCCTCATTGATATGAGCAGTTTGTTTTTCTTGGTTATGGTGGTTATTAGTGGTACATGTAAGCTGATAGTTCTTTTGACTTTGAGCAAGAAGATGTTATAGGGGTCATCGTCAGTGTTACAGCCAGAGAATAGAATTTGCCAATCAAGAGTTGAGAGGTTGGCATCTATGAGTTCATAGTTGGCTTTTTTAAAATTGCACCTGGGTGTCCCATTATTAAGATGTTTCTTGCAATGGTGTAGATTGAGGGCGAAGTCTGTCATGCTGTAATTGCTGTTGGAAAAGGGTTCTTTTATTTGTAGTCCATAAATTGTGCTTTTGCTGTTGCAGAATATGAGGTTCAGGCAGTTGTTGAATCTAGTATTGTTTGTTACAAGCTGGTTGAGTCCAAGGTTGGTAACAGCCTTGTATAGGGTTGTATGGATAGGTTCAGTCATGCATTTGTTTAGGGTCCAATTAATGTTTATTTATTTCTTTTGTTTATTTGTTTTGTCAAGTACTTATTGGTGGTATATAAAGATATAAAAATATTTTTATTACAGGATAAAAATATAAAGTTTGTTGTGATTTGTATTGTTTCTGGCAATGGAGTTTATAGTGTAGATAAATTGTCATTTGTTGGACTTGTTTTTACATACCACTCTGTAGAATTGGGGGGCCCCTGACCAATCGCTATTCTTGTGCTCAAGGCCATCTTTGGAAACTTTGATGATATCTTCAGGGGTAACACTCTGCAGTCTGCATTGGTTGCCGATCAGTTTCCGGTCACAATTCAAAGTGTTGGTTATGACCTATAAAGCCCTTCATGGCACCGGACCAGATTATCTCAGGGACCACCTTCTGCTGCACGAATCCCAGCGACCAGTTAGGTCCCACAGAGTGGGTCTTCTCCGGGTCCTGTCAACTAAACAATGCCGCTTGGCGGGACCCAAGGGAAGAGCTTGGCGGGACCCAGGGGAAGAGCCGGCCCTCTGGAACCAACTCCCCCCAGAGATTAGAATTACCCTCACCCTCCTTGCCTTTCGTAAGCCACTTAAAACCCACCTCTGCCGCCAGGCATGGGGGAATTGAGATACTCTTCCCCCCCTAGGCCTTTACAATTTTATGCATGGTATGTCTGTATGTATGTTTGGTTTTTATATTAATGGGTTTTTAATCGTTTTTATTATTGGATTATTATTGTACGCTGTCTTATTATTGCTGTTAGCCGCCTCGAGTCTCCGGAGAGGGGCGACATACAAATCAAATAAATAAATAAATAAATAAATACATACATACATACATACATACATACATACATACATACATACATACATAAGTAACAGTTTGCATATGATGCTTGCTGCTGATGTTGCATACTTTTGTGATGTCAGATTCTTTTTGTCCAAATTGGATTGCATTATGATGTTTTTGCTCGTGCTTGATGGTGTCTTTGACTATAGTGGAGATGTCAGTGGTTGAGTTGGTAGGTCCTTGTGGTTGGGGTAGTGGTTGAGGTGGTGGTGTTTAAATTTAAATTTAGGAAACCATTAGAATTTAAGGTTTTATTTTTTCCATTTGCCTATCCAGATTAAATAGATTAAGTGTCGCCTAAATCTAAGCCCAGTAATTTATTTAATGAATGTATTTCGATGCTTAACCACAAATACTTAAATTTGGTGTCAAGCACCTTCTTAACTTACCTGTTTAAATCAATGCCTGGAATCTGTTCGACCGCTTGACATTGACTGGCCATGTATGCCCCAGATTAGAGTAAAGAAGTCTTTAATCTTTATTTCAAAGTCCTTACATTTAAGTGCAAATGAATGAAATTAGAGAAAGGAAGTTGAGATAGATGTGACAGTTGTATCTTTCAAGGAGCGGGAAGCGTTTAAAGATTTCTCAAAGCTTGCCATTTTTCAGGGATTAACCATAAAGAAAAATATGAGTGTGGGCCAAATTGGACCGTGCGTTTGTAGACAGGGTTGTTGGACCATATGACGATGCATTTAAAACTAGAGATGATAACTTGTCCTCTACAGTTTAATAACCATGCAATATTTATAGTTACACTCTCTGGTTCTTTCCCCTTCTGCCTAGAGAGTCACTTTGATTAACTGGTATGCAGCAAAAACCTTTTTACGGGCTTCAGACTTTTCTTCACCTTTTATGTATCCTGTTTACATATTTTAATATTAATGGAAAGAAGCAACCATAAAACACGAGTCTTGACAAAAAAAAATGGCAGTATTTTAACATTTAAATTTGGCCATAAATAAGGTAAACATAATAAACAGGGGTGGTTGGGGGGGATTTTCCCCTTCTCTCTACACATATTGCAGATTGAGTTAGCCATAAACACGAAGCTTTATATTATCATGACTAAACTGCAGGGTTTAATAATCAGATTTTAATTTGGGCCTGCACTCCTAAAGCTATCTATGTTTTTTTCCCCATTGCCAACACCTCATGCCCCCTTGCAAGCAGTTTGGGAGGCTTCAAGACCCCAACTCATCTTTATGCAAGTTCCTGCCTCAGAGTCCAGCTGCTCTCTGAAACCCCCCTCCCTCCCTCCTTCCTGATTTCTCCTACAACTTTTCCCATTATTTTTTTTCCTCTTTCCCGGAGAAAAGAAGAAGAAAAGAATCCACCAAGGAAGAAGAATGGACCCAACAGTTCACAATATCTCAACTGGCAATGTTGGTGAGATTCATGATTCTAGGTATACTGTTTCTAGGTATTGTTCTGTCTGGGTCACTCCGGAAGCTATAACCAACCCAAAAAGATAAGCCAGACACACCGGTAAAATTCAAATACAGTTTTATAATGTTCAAGGAAAACGAAGCTAACAGTAAAGGTCCTTACAAAGCAGGAAAACACTGGAACTCCAAATATATACACTAAGGTAATTGTCCATACATCAATATAGGATTCTTGGTGCCAAGACGAGGCTGTAAATAACAGACATACACCTCCCACGGTTCTTCAAGACTGCTGGGCCACAAGCCAGGAACAGAAACAATGCAGGTTACAGGAACTCCAAACTGATAACACTCCACATGGCTTCAATAGCTTGCCTGCCTTATAAACCCTTCCCTGCTAATGAGGACCACACCCAAGCCCTGGTGTTCTTTATTCAATGCTGATAATATTTCCTCAATTGCTCCTTCCTTTGATCTAAACATCTCTGTGGCATGTCAATGACAGCTTGTGCCTCGTCACCTAATGACTCCAAGCTACTGGCAGGGGAGGGCCCCTCCCCGGGGCTCCCATGCTGTTCTTCCTCATCACATTCCTGACTGGACCCTCCCCCGTCCAACTGCTCAGCCCCCTCCTCTTTGCTGTCAGCCTCCTCCGGGCATGGAGCCAGCAGAGACGCAGCTGGCCTTTGATCTGCCTCAGGCTGAACCACAACAGGTATGATGTTTTGAGATTCATGATTCTAGGTATACATGATTCTAGGTATGATGTTGTGAGCCACTCCGAGTCCTCAGACAGGGTTGGCATACAAATCTAATAAATTTTTGTTTTTATTATTATACCAATCTTGGTATATTTGGCTGAGCTTAGTGTCAATAAAGGAGAATATTTGCAGCTCAGAGTTGAAATGGTGGTGGTGGTGGGTGCCCTTGGTGCTCTCTGAGTTTGCTTGTTTTCTTGCAAATGTTTCATAACCCTATGTAGGTAACATCATCAGTGCTATGGTGATATTGCTTAGTTAGTCTGCAAGAAAAGAAGTAAACTTAGAGAGCACCAAGAACTGCTGAGAATCAGAATCAGAATACCAAATACAAGCTGAATAGACAAGACCTTGCAGATAACCCTCACTCTGTAAAAGACCTTGGAATACTCATATCAAATGACCTAAGTGCCAAAGCCCATTGCAACAACATCACCAAAAAGGTTTCAAGAGTTGTTAACCTAATCTTACATAGCTTCTTCTCCAGTAATACAAAACTTTCGTCAGACCAATCCAGAGCTCATCTGTCTGGAACCCACACTGCATTTCGGACATAAATACATTAGAAAGTGTCCCGAGATGCTTTACGAAAAAAGCCCTCCTACTCCTCTACTTGCAACAGGATATCTTACACAACCAGACAGGATATCTTACACAACTTGAAATCCTAGGCTTAGAAAGCTTAGAACTATGTTGCCTTCAATACGACCTAAGCATAGTTCATGAAATCATCTGCTACAATGTCCTTCCTGTCAATGACTACTTCAGCTTCAGCCACAATAATACAGAAGCACACAACAGATACAAACTCAAAATAAACCGCTCCAAACTCTAAACAACCCTTAGACTACCCACTTTTGACCTCACCTGATTCCTAAGAGGTCTGTAAGGGATGTGCATAAGTGCACCAGCATGCCTACCATCCTGTCCTAACGTTTCCCTCTTATTAGTACCCATCTCATGTATATAAACAGTGTTGTATCTATGTACACTATCATGTACTTGACAAAATAAAATAAATAAATTTTAGTGTATTTGGCTTGGTTTGGTGTATTATGTGGTATTGTTGCCATAGATTCTTTTGTTAGTCCTGGATTTAGGGATCTTAAACAGTGTTCGGGCATTGAATGAAACCATCATTTCATCTTCTGTTTTTAGATCCTTAATTTTTTGGGAGGCAACGATATGGGGAAGTGATAGAATGATGCTACCATGTCAGGGATGTCCAAGCTTTTTTTTACACAAGTATTTCTCATGTTGCCACAATTCATTTAGTGACCATTCAAAGTTACATCATTGAAACAAGTGATTTATGATTATTGTTCATACTTAAAGACTGTTGCAGCATCCCCATAGTCATGTGATCAAAATTCAGACCAGAGGTGGGTTTCAGCAGGTTCTGACCAGTTCTAGACAACCGGTAGCAGAAATTTTGAGTAGTTCAGAGAACTGGTAAATACCACCCATCTATTCTCTGCATCCCAAGTCTCAGGGAATGAAGATTTTGCAGTAACCTTCCCCAGCCATGCCTACCAAGCCACACCCACCAAGCCACATTGTGGGCTTGGCTTATGCAGGACACCCTGCATTTTCTTTCAACATCTTTCATTGCAATTTGGGTGCTTTGGGGTGGAGCTCCATTTTTACTACCCCACTGCATTCCTCCCAGTCCGGGAAGTAGCCCACCCCTGCACAACACCCACCAAGTTACGCCCACAGAAACATAGTAAAAAAAATTGAAACCCACCCACTGATTCAGATACTTGGCCACCGACTCATGTTTGTTTGTTTGTTTGTTTGTTTGTTTGTTTGTTTCTTTCTTTCTTTCTTTCTTTGTTCATTTGTTTGTTCGTTCGTTCATTTATTCATTCTTTCATTCATTCAATTTTTATGCCACCCTTCTCCTTAGACTCAGGGCAGCTCACAACATGTTAGCAATAGCATTTTTTAACAGGGGAAATGTTCCAAACAACCTGAAGGATATGGAAGAGATGTCTATAATTTGTCTTTTAAAGTAACATTCTGATGTTTAATTATTATTCTCATCAAATCAGCATAAAAACAGCATTAAAGTCTCTTGCCAGCAATAATTAGTACTTGCAGTTCGCAGGGTGTCATACCATTTTATTTCGATAATTTCAGCAACAATCATGCCAATAGTGAAACAGCAACAGCAACAACCCCCTGCCCCCCCCATCATTTCATAGATTGGTATTCCCCTGCTATATGAGGGGTATTAACTCATGGCCTGCCGGTCAGATGCATTACAAGCTGCCCATGCTCACCCCCAGTTTAGCAAAGAAAGGAAACTTAATCATGTGATGGCAACGTGATGCCACGAGTTTGACATCGCTATGCTATAGACGTGGGTTCCTACTGGTTCTAACTGGTTCTTTAGAACTGTTAGTAAACTGGTGATGATGTCACAGAGCCGTCTCTGTCAGTGCCGGTCCATGGGGGCCACCATCTTGGATTTTTGCTTCTGCGCATGCGCAGAAGTGGGTGCACGAAGGGAAAAGTGCAACCCTGAGTGAACCAGCAGCAATAGAATCCAGAACCCATCCCTGCTGTGCTATATGTTATGGGATGATTTTCCTCATCACTTGATCAGTACTTAAGATGGTCATTCCTTAGGCCAGTGTTTCTCAACCTTGGCCACTTTAAAAATATGTAGACTTCAGATACCAGAATTCCTCAGCTGGGATTGCTGGCTGGAGAATTCTGGGGGTTGGAGTCCACATGTCTTAAGAGTGGCCAAGTTTGAGAAACACTACCTTAGGCCATTTGCAATTCTGATCCTAACCAACTGCTGGACTGGTGTTTGGATAAAATAGGGGTGGGAAGAAGATAAAATAAGGAAGAAAGAAGAATTAGTTGCAGGAATGACAAGACTCAGACCATGCAGCCAAAATTGCTTTATTTGCATAAGAAGTTCAGAACCTTATACCAGAAGCAACATTTGAACCTCCCTCTTATGGAAAAGCAAATAGTTATATAATCCTCAAAAGTAGCAAAACATGGGAATATCAATGATTGGTTACATTATGGATCAGTCTTTGTTGCTATGCTAAAGAAAGCTAAAATATCTTGTTCTCCCTTTCTTGTTGGGACAGATTCAAAGGTATCTTGCAAACATATCTACTTAAGCTTCCTGCAGTTCGTTTGTGGTTAAATCCATGAATTCTGAGATTTTATATTTGCCATTTCCTTTGGGGGGGGGGGGTTTCTTTATGTCTTGTTTCACTTTATGTCCTGCCTCAATCTGAGCTGAACTTTCCAAGTAGACAGTTCTAGATATGAATTTATCTGGATTTTATACTAGATGGGATTGAGAGTTGAAAACAGGTAGTCCTTGACAATTGAGCTCAACATTTCTGTTGCTAACCAGTGCAGTTGTTAAGTGAGTTTTTCCCCCATTTTATGACCCTTTTTACCCCCAGTTGTTAAGTTAATCATTTGGTTGTTAAGCAAATTTGGCTTGCTTTGCTTGTCAGAAACCAGCACTCTGCTAAACAAATAATTGCCTCAACACTGGCAAACTATTTACTAAGTCTGCATTACTATTACTATTAGTCTTCTCATCATTCCTATCACCCACCTGTTCCCACTTATGACTGCAAGACTGTAACTTTTTGCTTGTATCTTTATGATTTATATTAATATTGTTTCCTGATTACTTATTTTTATCCTATGACAATCATTAAGCGTTGTACCTCATGATTCTTGAAAAATGTATCTTTTCTTTTATGTACATTGAGAGCATATGCACCAAAGACAAATTCCTTGTGTGTTCAATCACACCTGGCCAATAAAGACTTATAAAGATTTATATTACAGCAATTGTATTCATTACTTGCCGCTAGAAGGCGCTATGTGACTGGTTTCATTCTTGTTAGAATTTGTTACAGCGTTAGCCAGAGGTGGGGGGGGTTGGGGGGTTTTTCTTCAAAATAGCAGTTATGAGAAAAGCTTTCAATCAGTGCAGTAGTGTCTGAATGATGCCATGGGGACTCTATAAGTCACTAATATAGAAAAAAACTTACCAAAAATGCTCACCAACTATGAAAAGAAGACCAAGAAAAAGGTGACATGAATGCCATTCCTTTTGGTCAGCTTCAGTTTATGGGCAGAGCAGTCTTTCTTGCTAAACTACGGGTAGTTCTAAATTGATGACCGCAATTGAGCCCAAAATGTATACTCTTAAGTGAGAAATAGAATAAGTCACTTTTGCCCTACTTTACAACTTTCCTGACCCCATTTGTTAAGTGAGTCACTGAAATTGTTAAATGCTGTATTTTTCGGAGTGTAAGATCTACTGCAGTATAAAGATGCACCATAGCTTTGGGAAAATAGAGTGCGGGGGAACCTGCTACCAGGTATTCATCTGGCTAGAGTCCTTAGTCTGGTCAGCTTCAGCACATTATTTTATTCCCTGGTTTGGGCTTAAAGAAAACCTTATTCGGAGAGAGTAACAATGAAAAAACCTGCAAGGTGAGAAGAGCTGAGAAGATCTTTAGTACCTTGTTAGGACTAGGGAAAAAAAACTTATCCAAGTAAGTAGAAATGAAAAAAAGCCTGCAAAGAATTGGGGCTGGAAAAAACATTTGGAGAGATTAACAATGTTCAGAGGACACACCCAAATTTTCAGCCTCTTTTAGGAAGCATAAAGATGCATATTTTTATATATATATGGATATATACAGTATATCTATCTATCTATCTATCTATCTATCTATCTATCTATCTATTTATCTATCTATATATATATATATATATATATATATATATATATATATATATATATATATCTATCTCTATCTCTATCTCTCTATCTATCTATCTATCTATCTATCTATCTATCTATCTATCTATCTATGTTTTTATGCTGAATTTGAAAATTAAGGGAGACTAGGATAGATCTATTTCGGCCTTATTTTGGCCTCATCAGCTAGCCATACCCACTGGGACTTGAACCTGCAACATTTGCGAATTATCCTCTAGGCTACAGTATCCAATCCCTTCAGCTCTGCACCAGGGAAGGGTTATATATTTTTGTGTCGAATCACCCTGCTGTATTGAAGGAACATCACAGCTCCTTATTTGCCTCTCGGCCCAACCCAGGGATATATATATATATATATATATATATATATATATATATATATATATGTATATGTATATGTATATGTATATGTATATGTATATGTATATGTATATGTATATGTATATGTATATGTATATGTATATGTATATATATAAGCATCTTTATGGTCCCTAAAAGAGGCTGAAAATTTGGGTGTGTCCTCTGAACATTGTTAATGTCTCCAAAGGTTTTTTCCACAAAGGTTTTTTGACTCCCTTTTTTCTCTTTTGTACCCCTTCCCTATTTATTCTCAATAAAGATTATAATCTTTATTGAGAATAAATAGGGAAGGGGTACAAAAGAGAAAAAAGGGAGTCAAAAATGTCAAAAGCAGATACAAATATAAAAACAATTTGCATAGTGCATACTAGGTTTTGAATAACACTAAACATTTTAAAAAGAGGAAAACAAACAAACAAAGGTACAGTATATACATATATACATTGCTATATAGTATAATTTACAAAGATGTCAACTTTTCTGTTGACTATCTTAACTTACATCCTCCTAGTAGTTTATTGTGAATGTTCTGGGTGTTATGCTATGTTAATAGTGGATTTGAATTAAGTCACTAATTGGCTTTATTAATAATATTTTTTCCCCCAGTGAGCTTAATTTTGACGTCGAATTGTGTAGGTGCGTCTTATATTCTGAAAAATACGGTAAGTAACACGGTAGTTAAGTGAATCTGGCTTTTCCATTAATTTTGCTTGTCCGAAGGTCACAAAAGAGGATCACACGATCACAGGACCCTGGAATGGTCATAAATGTGAGACAGTTTTCAAGCTTCTGAATATAAATCACATGGCCATGGGGATACTGCAAGTATAAAAATGGTTATTAGTCATATTTTAAGGGTCATTTTAACTTTGAACAATCACTAAACAAACTGTTGTAAGTCAAGGACAACCTGTATAGATTATAATGTCCCATGGGTGTAAAAAAGAAAATTAATGGGATGCTATCAACTAAAAGCAACCACAGCAGCAACAGAATTCGCTTCCAACTGCATGCATCTGTTATGTAACCAAATTCATCTTTATACTTCCACATCAGAGATGCCCAATGCAGCAGCCACACTGGGGCTATTTCAAGGCTTTAATTATAACTCCAAGACCCTTTGTAGTTGGACAGGTGCTGACATGAGCCTGAGTTTGTATAGCAGAGGTGGCAGTACCTGAAAATAGGAGAAGGGAGAGATTGCAAATAGGTTCATTTTTATGGTTGGCTACCCAAACAGACAGATGTTTAAACTAAATTGGGCATATTTATCTACCTATAGAGCCCTGCCTATCAATTTGGCGAAAATTGCAAAATATAAAGACCTGAAATAGAAGTAGAACGACAGTGACAAAAGAAAGCAAAGATAGTACCAATAGCAATAGGTGGGTTGGATGCAATCACAAAACATCTGAAACACCACTTGAAAACCCTTGGCATTGACAAATTCACCACCAGTCAATGGCAAATGTTAGCTTTATTTGGAAAGCTACATTCTGCAATCTATAACACTACCCAACCAGTGTTTCTTTTACTATCAATTTTGTGGATGTGCCACGGTGGGCATGGCTTGGTGGGCATGGCAGGGGAAGGATACTGTAAATTCTCCATTCCTTCTCCACTCCAGGGAAGGATACTGAAAAATCCCTATTTCCTCCCAATCAGCTGGGACTCAGGAAGCAGAGAATAGATGGGGCGGGGCCAGTCAAAGGTGGTATTTACCTGCTGAAAATTTCTGCTACCAGTTATCCAGAACTGGTCAGAGCCTGCTGAATCCCACCTCTGCACCAAACAGCATCTGCTTATCCCAGTCCTTGGGAAGGATTCAATGGATGGATAAAAATGCCCAATCCACTCTGAACATCTGGCTGATAGGGTAACCAATCATAAATATGAGTCTATCTGCAACTCAGAAAAAGCCAAGCCTGTGTTTTCCAAGGAAAAATTGACATATGAACTCAAAAGTTATAAAGAGTTATTTGTGGCAGGCAAACAAGCAATTTAAATCTAGCTCTCGAATTTGCATCTCCAGTTTTGTTATTACTGTATATTCTTGGAACAAGTAAGTGCACTGATTGCTATCAAAATTAAACATACTTGTTTCTAGTTACAGAAATTTAAATTGTAGTATAGGGGAAACTGCTCCTATTTCTTTTCCATTACCAGATACTTCTGCATGGGGGAGCTTTGTATAATTTTAAAAATGTGACTGGCTATTTTATTCATACAATATTTGGAACTTTTCAAAAGCTATTCTAATTTGTTCGTTTTTCTTTACCAAGCGGAAATTAAATGTCCAGGCTGTTTGATTGACAGAATCTCATTTACACAATAATACATACAATAAAGGGGTATTGGCATATTTTTGCTTGATTTATTAAATAATATTTTTGCTCACAATCCAATGTATTTTTAAAAAACAGCTCAACTTTTAAACGTTGAATATCAACTGAATCAAATTTATACTTGTATTTCCTTAATCCCAGATTATTTTAATACCTTTTAATGACATTATTTTCATTAACGTTTTTTCAATGTACCAGTTTTCATCTTGTCTGGTGCAAAAATGGTGAAAATAATAACCATACAAATAACCAAAAAGAGAAGATGGTAAATATTCTAACTCTTCAGCTGTTGGTTTTAAACAAGTATGAGCAAAACTACATAATATTCAACTGATAATATTGAGCCAATTACCAATAAATCCTTAGATTATTCCTAAAATAAGAAGCTAAATATAATTAAGAGGGGTAAAGTGGTCCTGTGGATTTACAATTAAGCTCACAAACAGCAATTTAAATAAACACTGCACGAGATTGGAAAGCAATAGAAATGCCTACATTTTATAGATTGTTGCAGGAAAGTAGGAATTAGCATTGTTAGCAAATTAATTCCTTTTGCTGAAGGAATTAATACAAAAAATGGCCATTGTTTAGAAACGCTGGGAATGAGAATCATCAGGAAAGAATACAGCACTTATTTTCCTTTCTTATTTTTCTTTCCTTTCTGTATGCATTTATAATATTTGTAAGATATATGAAGGCGTTATAAAAATAACCAGCATAAAGCACAAAAGCCAAGGTGGCTCAACTTTTTTAGATGGGGCAACAGGTTACGAATAGGCTGCAGGGAAGCCTTTGGAGCCTGAGAAGGGAAAAACACGAGCCTACTGGGCCCACCAGAAGTTGGGAAACAGGCCCTTTCTGGCTTCCAAAGGGTGGGGGAAGCTGTTTTCGCCCTCCCCAGGCATTGAATTATGGGTGTGGGCACTCGCGCATGCGTGATAGTGCATGCTCATGCTCTTTTGGCACCCAAGGTTCACCATCACTGCTTTAGACCATCAGCACAGTGCTGTTGTAACTTTGAACAGTCACTAAATGGATGGTTGCAAATCAAGGATGAGCTGTAGCCCAAGAAACTTTGAAAGGATCCTTCTGAGATGTTTGCCATGCTCCCATTCCTACTCGTGGCTAAGCAACCTTTTATCTGACCTTTCCCTTGGCTGTGGTTCTTCCTCTAATCTCCCAAGGTCATTCTCATATACCATTGCAGATAACTTGTTTTGGTATTATTATTATTATTATTATTATTATTATTATTATTATTATTATTTTTGCAAGTTCTTCCAGGCTATCTTGGATGGGCTCATATTGCTCCCAGGCTTCCAAGATCAGCAGGCATAAAAAAGGCATTCAGAAAGACCCTTCCAAACTGCTTTATACAGTTTACGGTAACGTCCAGTGTCAAATTTTGATTTCAGTGCTAATGAAAGGGCAGAATCCCCCACTGTGTGTGAGAACAGCAGGCTACGGGGAGCCAGAGCAAGTTGTCTGGCACACGACTCTATCTGCTATCTATCCCTGAGCACCTTATGCCTGAGGCAGCTGTCTCGTTCTGCCTAATAATAGAACTGTCCAAGTCATGGGAGAAACAGCCCATTTAGCGAGGTCCAGAGGCTCATTAAGTGCGCACTGCCGCTACTTAAATCCCCAAATAGATAATGGATGCATCTTGCCATTTGCATACCTCCACTGAAACACACAGGCCAAGGTTACGCACCGCTTGCCATTCCGCCTGTGCTGATGGGACCCGTTTTGAGCAATTCATGATAGGCTAATTAAGTTATTCTAGCCTATCTTTTTCTAGAAAGGAGGGACAAAACCTTGGCTTCAGAAGAGAGCTGAAGAACCTATTACAATGAAGAGTAAATAAGGCAGCAGATGGAGCGGAGCCTTGAGCCGGGCGAATGGTTCCTCGGGGAAGATTGAAAACAGAGCACTGATCTCTGATAGGGGATTATGTGCTTTCGAAGCAGATCCCTGTTTCCATCTGCGAAATCGGAGGCAGTGTGTCTCCCAATTTCAGTTTATGGACTGAGCTTAGCATCTGGTCAGGTGCTGCAGAAATAGCATAATTTTAATCTGATCCCTTCACTTTTTTTGGGGGGGGGGTGATACGTGCCTATCAATTGAGTCATGCAGCTTTAAAGCTGACTGCATTAAACTCTGAGTGAATTTTTACTCCCCTGGTCTCGAACCTCTCACGTGGCCACTCAAAGCAAACATCAATGGAAACTATCAACTTCTATGGGCCCAACCCTATCCTTAATACCTGGGCCTGCCACTCATTGAATAGAAGAACAAACTGAAACAAAACAGAGGTCATCTTTGACATTAAGAGCCACGCTGGCATAGGGGTTAGAATGCAGTACTACAGGCTAATTCTACCCATTCACAGCAGTTCGATCCTGACTGGCTCAAGGTTGACTCAGCCTTCCATCCTTCCAAGGTCAGTAAAATAAGGACCCAGATTGTTGGGGGGCAATAGGCTTAGAAAAGGTTGTCAAACATTGTGAAGCAGTATATGTCAAAATGCTATTGCTACTGCAACCTTTTGTTTAGTGACAATTCAAAGTCACAACATTGAAAAAAATGACTAATGAACATTATTCACATTTACGACTGTTGTATCATTCCCGTGGTCAGCCGATCAAAATTTGTATGCTCAACAATTCGTTCATATGGATGACGGTTGCATTGTCACGGGGTCATGTGAACGCCTTTTGCAACCTTCCAATGAGCATGATGAATGAAGAAGTCAGACTCACTTAACAACTGCAGTAAATCACTTAACACCTGTGGCGAGAAAGGTCATAAAATGAAACAAAACGCACTTAACAGGAATAGAAATTTCAGCTCAATTGTAGTCATAAGTGGAGGATCACCTATAGCAGTGATGGCGAACCTTTTTTTCCTTGGGTGCCAAAAGAGCATGGGCGCGCGCTATCGCCCATGCTCAAGTGCCCACACCTAGAATTCAATGCCTGAAGAGAGCAAAAATAGTCGTCCCCCCCAGAGGCCCTCTGGAGGCAAGAAATGGCCTGTTTCCCAACTTCTGGTGGACCCAGTAGGCTTCCCGAACCTGGGAAGGCTTTCCTGGAGCCAGGGGAGGGTAAAAATGCCTTCTCCCATCCTCCCAGAGGCTCTCTGGAAGCCAAAAATGCCCTCCAGAGTCACTGTGTGAGCCAAAAATGAGCTGGCCGGCACACACACGCATGCTGGAACTGAGCTAGGACAACAGCTTGCGTGCCAGCAGATATGGCTCTGTGTGCCACCTGTGCCATAGGATCGCCATCACTGATCTATAGGAAAGGCCATACTTCCATGTGGTTTGGAGTTGCTTTTCAACAATGATTTGCCCATGCTTGGCCTGAGCTGGTGGGAGTTAATCCAAGTCTTGCTGGTTGTGATGTAAAGCAGTGGTGTATGACTTTGAAATCCTAAATGTTTTTGGTGGCCTACATGCAGAATTCCTGTTAGTCCTAGCGATTGGCCATATAGTCTAGGGATGAGGAGTGACTCAAATATATAAAGGGTAACTTGAAGAGACATTCAAAATTGAAAGCAATGAAAAACTGTCTGAAGATGGGGGAACTGATCAGCAGTGGGTTGCTCCTGGTTTGGGCCTGTTCAGAAAACCATTAATGGCGGTGGTGGGAGACTCCGCCCACCCACCCAGGATTCTTTGCCCATCCACCTCGCCCATCTGCCCGGGATGCTTCTGCACATGAGCAGAAGTAGCACACGTGCACTCAAGTGCATAGGCAAACCGGTAGTGATTGGTTTTAGAACCCGCTACTGGAAGTGATACAGAAGCTTGCAAAGTGAAGTTGCAAATTCTAAAGTGAAGTTGCTCCTAAACAAGTGGTTGCTAGCAAAGTCTCAAGCACAAAGCAGAATTGGTTAATTTATTCTTCGATAAATGTTGTTAGTTGCCCCGAGGATAATTTATTTTGTTCGCACAATCAACTTGACAGACATATATATGTAGAAGCATACGGCTCTTTTTGTAGGTTTGCTAGTTTTAGATTACTGCAGTTGAGATGACACTGGCTTTGGTTTATTAAATGCCAAATGCCAGCAACAGAAAATCAACCTCAGCTTTGCAGCTAGCCTTTGAGTTCTGGGCATTGTAGTTCCAACACATATGAAAGATGCCAAATACAAAAAGTACCTTATGCAGTTCCAGGTAGACGACTAGATGGTAGCTTTCTACAGACAAATTGCAAATAAATATACACATGATCAGAGGATTATACTAAAGTTAAGGTCAGCCTGAAGGATAGAAGGCAAGGCTGGGATACACTCAATTTTCGAATTTGCACAGAGAAATAAAAATGTTAGACTTTAGTACAATTAAAAATAAACTTAGCACAATGTTCCTAGTGAGATGTTTTTACCTATCCCCCCCGATAACGGTTTCATGAAACAAATATTCTGTCTGCCTTAATTATTCCTGGGCTTCACATTTCTTGGGAAATTCTTATAAATCTACTGAAGAGATGGACAACATTTTCCTCCCTATCTATAGCTGCTGTTCTTGTTTAAAAAGACGTCACATTTTTCTATTTCCAGCAAAGAAAGAAAGGCTTGGGTAATTTGTCTCAGCAAATGACCAAATGACATCCCGGACTCGCTGAAGGTTGAATAACTAGCTGGCATGAGGCTGGCAGTTTGCAGAATTGTTAATGTAGGCTGGTATCCACAGCTCACATACAAATCTTTCTCTGTGTGGGCGTGTATTGTGCACTTCTTCTTTTTTTGATAATTTTTATTAAGGGTTTTCGTTACATCAGTAAGAGATAATAGCAAAGAAGGAAAAGGACCCCACTACAAGAAATCAACTTCTTGTCACATTGAATATAAACAATTTCATAATCTCTTCACCTGCTCTTAATTAACAAATATAAATTTCTTCATTCTGTCAGTCATCTCTTAACTTAATTAGGTAAATCCAACATCTTCTTCAATCCAGGTGTGGGGGGGAGCCCTCCAAACTCCAAATAAAGTTCTAAAATATTAATTTTAATGAACATATATAAAATTCAACATTCTGCATCTGAACTCTGAAACGTAAGCAAAAACACATTTAAAAGGCCTAAAGTGGTCCTGTAATCCTATTGTAAACAAACAAACAAACAAACAAACTCCTAGAGTTTAAAATGACAAAGAGGGGCCATTTTTCCTTTTAAAAAAACCTCACAAACATCCTTTTCTTCTAGAGCAACTTCAGGGAAAACACCATGTTAACTGCAAATTAACCCAGTGCACAACATTTATTTATTTATTTTCAAATGCCAAAAGTTTGGAAAAGAATCCCTCAAGATAGCAACATATCCCATTCAGGTAATCATTCCATTTTTCATTTTTAATTATAAACAAATTTAACAAAGGTAAAAGTAATCCCAGTGCTCTAAAATGAACAAAAAACCTAACATTTAATATAACAAAGGAAGATAATTATTCCTTTAAGAAAAAGCAAGTTCTCCAAGCTTCTTTACGTTTTAAATTCACAGCCAGTTTAAATGCAATCAAATTAAGATACATAAAGTAACTATCAGGGGAAATGTTAAACACCATATGAAAGGTAAGCAAATCCAGCACACAACATTTTTTGTAGTCCAGATATCAGAAAGTCCAAAAAGAACATACCAAAATAGCACCATGTGCTATTTTAATTCTGGTTAAATAAACCAATGTTGGCCCCTTCTTTTTACAAGAAGTCTTGGTCTATAATCCATTCAGATGATTTATCCTTGTTACAAATTTCTTCAATATTTTAAACGGTCTCTTTTGCAAGTCCAGCAAAACAAATTCTTCTGATGAAACCACTTTCATTTACTAGCATGTCCTCATGGACATTACAGCATATTTAGAGAAGAAATCTTCTTTATTAATTAAAATGAGTTGGGTTGAGAGTGACTGGCCCAAGGTCACTCAGCCGCTTTCATGGCTAAAGTAAGATTAAAATTCAGTCTCCAAGTTTCTAGCCTGGTGCCTTCACAAATTAGCTCTATATTATTGCAATTACACATTTGAGAAAGAAATGAAGAACAGGCCTCCTGAACCAGGCCAATGTCTGTTGCAACCAGAATTTCATTTTTCACAATGGCTAAGCAGATGTGTCTCAGCTGTTGATAAATAGGTGGATACATACTTCCTACTGCTAATATTTTGAGGCACACTGCTCTCAACCATGAATAAACTTGAACCTCAAAATTAGTAGTCCTTGATAGACATGCTCTCCATGAATGTGTTGATCTTCTCTTAGAGCAACCCAACTTAATGGTCATTATCATGTTTTGTGATAGTAAATTTTATAAATTAATTTTGCATTGAGCAAATAATTTTTGTCTGCTCTCAATTTCCCACCAAATTTAAAGAGGTAACAAAACAGTTCCCTTTTCACCACAGCATGTATTATATTATACATCTCAACCATATACCCTCTCATTTGGCTGTTTCCTAGAGTCCCAAACATTCTAGCTTTTTCTCAGAAAAATATTGAGCCTTCAGTCACTTTGGTTGTCCTCTTCTGTACTTTATTTCACTTCCCACCCCCTGCCCCCAAATGTGGTATTTGAGAACAGCATACAGCAGGGGTCTCAAACTCAATTTACCCAGGGGCCACTGGAGATAGAGTCTGGGTGAGGCTGGGCCACATCAGATTTTCCACAAGAAAAAATCTTACAAAATGTTATCAAATGTCTTTATTTATTAATATTATTTTGTGTTTAAAAATAAAAATAAATTAACAAATTCATAAGAAATAAATAAATCAGTAATAAATATCTTTCTTGCTCTCTCCCGCACTCTTTCTCTCTCTCTTCCTTCCTCTTTCTCTCTCTCTTTTCCTTCCTCTCTCTACTTTTCTATAAACCGGAGGTCTCCAATCTTGGCCACTTTAAGACTTTTGGACTTAAACTCCCAGAATTTCTCAGCCAGCATAGCTGAGGAATAGCCATAGCACATTTGACTGGAGAATTCTGGGAGTTGGAGTCCATAAGTCTCAAAGCAGTCAAGGTTGAGAGACACCCCACCCTCCCCGATCTAAACACCCCACCCCGCCTTTCCGTTCATCAGTTGGACCCACCGCCTTCGTCCGGAAAAGCTGAAGAAGCAGGCAGGCGGGTGGGGAGGAGAGCCCGAGCCGCAGGCCAAACCTGCTGCAACAGCACTGGCCACAATGAGTGGCCCCCTGCAGGTGGCAGCAACCTGCAGGGGGAAAAGAGAAACGGGCTCCACGACTGAAGAATCACGGTGTGCTTTCTGCCCAAAAAGCCCACCTTGCGCAAATGCCTTCGAGTCGGCCACCCTCACCCTTTGCTGATCTGGGGTTGTCCCCACCCCCAGGATGCACTAACATTACATTTTGATGTTGAGGTGGGGGCCACAAACTATTGTCCTGCGGGCCGCAATTGTCACGAGCCACGAGTTTTGAGACCCCAACATACTGAATTCTGGATGCAATGTATCATCTTTCTGAAAAGGCATGGCAATTTTGACAATTTTCTAAAGCATGGGGGCCTAACTCAATTTCATTGAGGGCTGCGTAAGAGTTGTCTTTGACCTCAAAGGGGGCAGGGTGTATGGCCAATATGGGTGTGGGCAGGTTCAACATCACTCATGTCAGGGGCACCATGGTGGCCTGAGCACTTTGCCGGTGAAAACAGGCTCCTGGGCTGTGTTTTCAGCCGCAATGGCCTCCTGCAATCCTGCCAGTGAAAATGGAGCTCACAGCCCTCCCAAGCTCCATTTTTTCTGGCAGAGGCACTGTGGGCCGGCCCTTCGCTGTTTCCTGAGAGGTCCAAATCTAAGCATCCTACGGGCGGATCTGGCTCCTGAGTCTTAAGTTTGAGTCCCTGTTCTAGAGACTCTTATCATAATATCTGCCTTTTTCCCAGCTGCTAAATGTTGAGTTGATATGTTCATTGTGCCATCCACTGTAACCCTAAAAGCTTTCTCCAGGATGATAAAAAGCTCAGACCCCATCACATGTGTGTGGTACCATTTGGGCATTTTATCTATCATTTTTCACACTTACTTAAATGTAACTGTATTTGCATTCGATTAATCATCTTCAATTTAAATAAGATTGTTCTAAAGCTCTTATCACAAGTTTGGTTTTTGCTATCTTGAATAATTTAGTATCACCTGCAAACCTGGTCACTTCTGTTTTCCCAAGTCAAGATCCATAGCTGTATCTTCTGCTATATGATACACTGGAAAATATATTAGATGCATTACATACCATTTTTCTTTAATTAAATAGGAGCCAATTGAGTTCCAATACTCTTTAAAATACTACACATAATGATGGTGGTTATGGGATGGAAAAAGCAGTTTGTTTCCTCATAGGAACAAACGACGATGGTGTTATCCATACAGTTGTGTCCGACACTTGGTGACTCTATGGGCCAAGTCTCTCCACATTTTCCAATCTTGGGTTCTTTCAATTTTTTATACTTTGGCTGGTGTCAGCTTTGATGGAGTCTAGCCACCGTGTTCTTTGACGGCCTAGTTTCCTTTTACAGCTAACCCTTCCAAGCAAAATTGCTTTCTCCAGTGATATAGAAACAAAATGTAAAAGTAAATGTAAAAGTATGAAGCATTGTGATCTAGGAGGAAAAGGTTCCCCACTCATTGTATTCATTTAGACACCATTGAGTCTAAACATGACTGTTTGAAAAAACAAAGTAATGAACTGTTTAATATACAGTTCCATAAAAGATGCTGCAATAAAAGTACTTAACAATAATGTTTTAAGACTTAAATATTATTTAGATGGTTCATTTAAAAAAAAAACATGAATCAGGTGATTAAGTACCGAAATAATGTTAATATTGAGCAAATACAAAATGAAAAAGTCCTAAACTCATTCTTCATATTTCTGAGAAGCGAACTGTTTGAATTGTGTAGGTTTCATTTTTAATGAATGCATTGTTTTCCAAACAAGTCTTACATGAAAACAAATATAAACCAATTTTATATTTCCAAAACTGAAAAAAGCCCATAATTCTAATCTCTATGAAACCATTCCAATCATATATGCCTATGTGATTCCTTCCATTGTTCACAAGGACTAGCTGAAATTTCCTCGTGGGAGGTTTCTACTTTTTAAATTTCAAATATTAAAATCAATGTTACCTATAACTTATAGTCCATAAATGTGGCTTCTAATGCCCCTGATATTTGGCTCCCTAATCATTTCTGGAAAATTAAGGCAGGATTTGATGAAACATCAGAGGGTCAATTTCTATTCATTCCTCTCCTAGATTTCTCCCTCTATCAGCTGCTCTACACATTCTAGAAGAGGAATAAACCTATTTCATTTTTTAAACTCACCTTTGTATCTTTATTCTAGTTTATGATGTTTACCTGATTTCATTATCTTCATTTTTCCCATGTAAGCAAAATAACCAAGCTTAAGAAGATGGGAGAGTAATATAATATACTGATCAGTTATTTCCTGATCAGTTTGTCTTCATTCCTTCTCTGTTTTGTAGTTTCATAGAGCAAGCAACTACCAAACATTGAGTGTGGTATACTTTTATATGCTGCAAAGCTTTTTGGCATGTGCTGCCCTGCTCCAATTTAGATTCCCCCTAGATCCAAACATTTTTATTGGGGAAAAAAGTCCTGAATCTGCACTTAAGAAATCAATTTATTGCCAGTTATTTGTACATGTTGATTTTCCACCTGTGTTTTCAAACTGTTGTGCTTCATACCCTGAACAAAGAACTACAATGTATGTGCATGTTCAAACAAAATCACACCTTTTTTTAAACATTACACATCTGGCCTTACTCTTCTCTATAGTTCACAATAGCAAAATGTTTAAGAAAGAAACACAACTCCCTTTAAACTAAGTGTAAAATCTAATGTTGCTTTGTCAAAGGGAAATTCCAAACATTAATGATAATGAACAGAAAAGAACCTTACAGGTCAATAAATTAAGTACTTCTGTACCACTTGTTCTAACAGTTAGATGCCTTTGTAGCATCCTTTGAGTTTCAAATTTTATTTTCATCATATTGATTATGCAATCTAAGCCATACTCAAAGATTTATATTTAACTATCAATTTACATTCTGCAATTTACATATTGATCTACTCTCAGCCACCAAGTTGCTTTATAGGGTTATGACAGCAATTGGGACTGCTATTGCCATCACTAAAAGTGTGACATCATGTGACATCACTTAGGATGACAATCCCAATAATCCCAGTTGCCCTTGTAACCAGGGGGTGGGTTCTTCCTGGTTTGGATCAGTTTGCCCAAACCAATAGCGGCCTCCTGAAGTAACCAAACCAAATTGGTGGGTGCTGCCATCTATTTTTTTAAAAAATCACATTTCCCCCCCAATTTTTTCCCAATTTTTTAAAATTTTATTTTTCCTTCTGAGCATGCGCAGTAGCTGAGTTCTGGCACTGTGCATGCGGTTGCCATCTTTTTTTGGCTTTTTTGATGGACAGGTTTTTTTTAAATGTGCATGTGCATACACGCAAAGCCCATGCCACATGGCGCACCAATGCAGTGCAGGAGGGAGCGAACCGGCAGCGAGGTAAGTTGGAACTCACCCCTGTTTGTAACCCTTAATGACTATGTGAGTCATTCAACGGGAAGAGGCAGGAGTCCCAGGTAAGGCGTATGGCGGGTACTGCAGGTGGGCACTGGGGAGTGGTGGGACACCTGGCAGGAGCCAGGAGTAGGCACTGGAGGGAGTGGTTGAGGAAACATTATGGAGTACAAAATCTCTGGTATCTCATACTCCCTAGTGGGGTTCCTCGGGAGAAAAAGCAGCAAGAGCAACTTGTAAAATTATTTGTGACCTTCACTGCCGGCTTCCTCACTGATTTTGCTTGTGGGAAGCTGGCAGGAAAGGTTGCAAATGGCAATCATGTGACTGCAACTTACCCAGGCGCTTGAGCACCCGCATCATGATCACATGACCACGGGGATGCTGAAATCACTGCAACCTCATTGACTGCTTACAGATCCCCCTCATTCAGCACCATTGTAATTTCAAAGAGTCACCAAACAAGTGGTCATTAGTTAAGGACTGCCTGTATAGAATATAAGATAGCACCCAGGTATCCAAGGTCACCATTAAGAGGGCCATGAATTAAATTTAATTTCAAACCATAGAATTATGAACATTGGTTGCTGGCACCAAATCAATCACAAAGCATCATAAATGATGATGATGATGCAAGATATTATTGTGGTCTGCACACTCTTAAATGCGTGATGCTTCTATGTTTTACTTCCCTGAAATTTTAGCTGCTACCTAAAAGCAACGAAAGCTTCAGCTCCTCAAAAGCTAGAGCTAATCCTGGGATTATTCTGGTCGGTAGAACAACAGGGCTTAGCTGCATCCATACTGCCTCTCACTCTGGTTTCCAATGTTGGAAAATAATCTAACCCAAACTGGGGGGAAAGGACAGCTGAGGGGGGAGGGGGGGGGAAACCCAGCATCAAACCAATCTATTTACATAAGTCACAGAAACAGACTGACGGCCCTGATAAACCACTGCCAACTATTTCGGCTATGAATACCCAAAGGGCTTGAATGAGGAATGTCAAAACTAGTCCAAATAGACCGTAGAGTGGAAAGCTGACCCTACACTCATCAGAGCAAATCCAACTATCTAACAAATGAAACAGCCCTGCGGCTATTTTTTTACATCTCCAGCTTTCATAAGGGCCTTAATAGCCCTCGCTCGCATCTCAAGCTCCAGGAGTTCCAGCTGTTGTGTCGATGGCTGAACATCATCTGCTGGAGGAACTGCTAAAGCTGCTGCCTTGGGATCCTTTGGGGAGGATTCAGCAAGCCCCAGGATTTCGTTGACGCTTTTCTCAATGTCTTTCTGAAGGTCATCTATCTGACCGTCTCCGCTTCCAACTGTCCGTTCTGGCACATCTGGATTATCTTCTTCGTTGCATGGTCCTTCGATGTCGCTGTCGTATGCATCTGCATTGATGCTGAGAATATCGCTGTCTTCTCCTTTGCCTGCAACAGAAAATGAACAAATTCAGAAGGCTCGCCAAAAAGGAAGAGCTGCTTTTCACTGCCTTGCAGTTCCTTCTGCACACAAATATTCCCTTGCCCAGATTTAAAGTATACGAAAGGTCACCTATAAATTAAAAACAAGTTTCTCTCTTTCTGGCCCTCTCCCTACCTTAAGACTGATTTAATTTAGACGAGTTTTAATGCATTTTTATTCCAATTTACAAGAACATGCAGTAGTCCAAAGCAGCAGTGCTTGGAAAATTTATTCCATCGTATGGAATTGCATGATCTATTTTCCTAATTAAAATGTCATAAGGTTTTATATCATAAGGACGCGTCTGCATTTCAAAATGAAAGTTGATGTGGGAAGCCTCTGGGACTGACTACTGTTTATTATTTTAGAAGTAAATTTAATTTCTAAAGTGCAGTTTAAAGGTACTCTTAAAATTACTTAATGTACTGTAACAAAAATACGAAAATAGTTATCAGTACAGTAGTATACATATTCAATATATCTATGTAAAGACATTCAGTGAGGTTTAGATCTCAATTTAGGTTTCCTTCATAATAATTACGGCATTCTTATTTGCTTGGTTATTTTGACTTTATGAAAGCTAATAAATTAAATTTGAATCCTTAGGAGACAAAGGTGGTGTTTATTTATTTATCTGATTTTATGCCGCCCTTCTCCTTAGACTCAGGGCAGCTTACAACATATTAGCAATAGCACTTTTGATGGCCAGATCTTTCATTTAGAAGACCTGGTGCATAATCTGGAAGTTCTCCTGGATTCACCAACTCCTCCTCAACGAGTAATGCAGTGGTAGTCAGGATTTTGTGCAATGTCCATCTGTGCACCAGTTACGTCCTTTCTTGGACCAACAATCTCCGTTCATAGTCACCATGGCCTAGTCACCTCCTGTCTGGACTATTACAAAATATTTGCTAGACTAATTCTCGAATACAGCTCACCAGTCTGGAACCTGCACTGCATATCAGATATTAATACAATTGAGAGAGTCCAGAAATATTTCATAAGAAGAGTCCCTCACTCCTCTACTCGCAACAGAATACCTTATTCCACCAGACTTGAAATTTCAGGCTTAGATAGCTTAGAGCAGTGATGGTGAATCACAGGTGGCACATGAAGTCAAATCTGCTGACACACAAGCCATTACCCTAGCTCAGCTCCAATGCGCATGTGCGTGCCAGCAAGTTGATTTTCAGTTCACCCGGAGGCTCTGGGAGGGCATTTTCAGCTTCTGGAGCATCTCCATGGGGGATGGGGGAGAGCAATTTTGCCTCTGCAGCCTAGGGAGGGCAAAAAATGGGCCTACTAGGCCCACAAGAGTTTGGGGAATGGGCTGTTTCAGGCCTCCAGAGGGCCTCCGGGGGGGGGGGCAGGGGAGGCCATTTTCACCATCCTCAGGCACTCACGCATACATGATAACACACACGCTTTCGACACCCAAGGGAAAAAAGGTTCCTTTTTAGAGCTACATCATGTGCGTGGAAGCAAAAAAATGCATCAAAACACAGACACACCTGCAATTCTGGTCCCTGCACAGGTGCAGTAGCAGAATTGCACTGGATTCTGCTAGCACTCAGAGCCACGGGAGCAAGCACGCATCACTGTTCCACCTTAGCAGCCTACCTCTGTCCCAAAGCATTAGGTAATACAGAAATATGTTATATCTGTACTTGGTTACTTGCACTAGTCAGTTATTGGTATTGATTTACAAAGCCCTAAACAGCATAGTGCAAAATAATTTGTTGGAAAGCCTCTCTCCTCTAATATATCTTCTTATTAAGATTTACAGCGACAGTTTTCCTGTGGTGCTGACAGTGACTGCATATGTTCCTAATTCTGTTCTATAGTTTTAATATATTAATGTTTTACAGTTCATATTTAAATTGTTGTAAATTGCCTTGTGACTGATACACAAATGTAAACAACTGCAATGTGGGCTTAGCCCAATCTAACCATGCACTAAGGCTCAAAAATTTTAGAAGTGATTTCTACAAATACTAGAGTCCCATTTTATAATTGAACCTTCTCCATGTAACTTTCTGTTACATAGGAATTTTGGTACTAATTGAGGACACCTGTTTGGGCAAATCTATTTAAGTTATACCACCTTTGACATTTCCATTAAGTTTAAGAATAATGCAACAAGATAACTGAGGTACTAAAAATGTAAGTCCCAAATTCTCTGAGATGTTCAAAACCAGCTGTGAGGATCTTTTAATACAGAGAAACTCACGTTCTCAATGTCGGCAAGGTTAAGATGTTTGGATTTCAACTCCTGGAATTCCCCAATCAGCAGTTGAAATTCACATGTCTTAAAAGTTGCCAAGGTTTTAAAACATTGTTCTAGAGTGTGGATTTTAAGAAAGCTGATCAGGATATGTACAATACAAGAAATAAGTATTCTGACATTACTATACTTTGATAATAAAAGAATATATATATTTGTATGATATTTGGTCATCAGGTACTACGAATGTAAAGTCATTTATACTTTGAAGCTATCTATTAGTGGTGATGCAGTGGTTAGAGTGCAATTACTGCAGGCCACCTGCAATTTGGCAATTTGAATCTCACCAGGCTCAAGGTTGACTCAGCCTTCCATCCTTCCCAGGTGAGTAAAATGCAAATTAATGGGGGCAATATGGTGACTCTGTAAACTGCTTAGAGAGGGCTGTGAAGCACTATACAGTGGTATATAAGTCTAAGTATTATTGTTATTGACCATTAACAGAGCAATTTAATACTACAAAACAGTACAATGACAGGTTTCATAAGCAGTAAAATAGACAAAGAAATAATATGTTTTACTGGATCAGGTCAAAGCCCCAATTAGTTCAGCATTAACAATATCATCTACACAGAAAGCCAAATGTCCTTTTGAAGCTACTAATGAAGATACATTCAAGGTCTCATGATTCTATTCATAGCTATTATGGTTAAACATCATAGTTTCTGCTATGAATTTGTTAAAACGAAGTTATTTAAACACTTTTAGAAGTTGTTTTCACCTTTTTTGACATACTGTAATTAGATATTATATGAAACTTTTTTTTTACTTACAATTGACTTCAGCAGGTTTAAACAGTTTTATAAAGTACATAAACACTTTCATAACTTTGCTATAAATATTATAATATTTCTAACTTTTTGTCTTAAGTCACTTTTAAATCATTCTATTCTGATTTTTCTTTCTGGGACAGTGGTTTCCTGATGACTTACTACTCAAAGATCCAAGCTGGCTTATCTTTTCTCAATGTACCCTGTTTGACTGGCTGTGGCCATCTGTTCAACTTGGTCAAAGAACAAATAATGAATTGCAATACTTAATTGATAATACAGTGATACCTCGTCTTACAAACGCCTCATCATACAAACTTTTCGAGATACAAACCTGGGGTTTAAGATTTTTTTGCCTCTTCTTACAAACAATTTTCACCTTACAAACCCACCGCCGCCGATGAGATGCCCCGCCTCCGGACCTTCCGTTGTCAGCGAAGCACCCGTTTTTGCGCTGCTGGAATTCCCCTGAGGCTCCCCTCTATGGGAAACCCCACCTCTGGACTTCCATGTTTTTGTGATGCTGCAGGGGAATCCCAGCAGGGGAATCCCAGCAGTGCAAAAATGGGTGCTTCGCTGGCAACGGAAGTCCGGAGGTGGGGTTTCCCAGCAAGGGGAGCCCCAGTGAAATCGCAGCATTGCAAAAACACAGAGGTCTGGAGGTGGGGTTTCGAGGACTTCAGTGTTTTTGCAATGCTGCGATTTCACTGGAAAACTCCAAATCCGGACTTCTGTTGCCAGCGAAGCACCCATTTTTGCAATGCTGGGATTCCCCTGCTGGGATTCCCCTGCAGCATCACAAAAACACAGAAGTCCGGAGGTGGGGTTTCCTATGGAGGGGAACCTCAGGGGAATCCCAGCAGCGCAGAAACGGGCACTTCGGCTGGCAAAAGGGGTGAATTTTGGGCTTACACGCATTAATCGCTTTTCCATTGATTCCTATGGGAAATATTGTTTCGTCTTACAAACTTTTCACCTTAAGAACCTCATCCCGGAACCAATTACGTTTGTAAGACAAGGTATCACTGTACTTAAAAGAACTGGCAAAATAATCATGTCAGGATCAATGTTCCTCCATTGACCTACTTCCCCAGCTTAGAGGCTGCTATTACTTATCAAGGAAGTAGCAGGACTTTTATGTACCTTGGGGAATGTAGATCTGTATGGGCTACACCAAGGCACCATATTGCCAATTCTCTAGATTAGATTGATGGAAAAATTGCTAAAACAATCTGGACTCTGATCTAGAAATCTGAAAATCAATTTTACTCTTCTACAAAGGAACAGTATTGCTATGTAATTAACTACCTGACATTGGGGTTTCTTCCCGAACCCCCCCAAAATTTAACCTTAGACTGTCTACTGTCGACCGCACCCCATTCCTAAGAGGTCTTTAAAGGGCATGCATAAGGGCACCTTTTGCATACAGTCCCTGTCCTAATATTCCCTTTTATTCTTATCTATTTCATGTATTTCTAATCATATTTATACTTATATCTGTTATCTAATACATGCTTGATTAAATAAATAAATAAATAAATAAATAAGGAGAGAGAGAGGGCTGTAAAGCACTGTATATAAGTCTAAGTGCTCTTGCTATTACTAGGGTCTTGTCAAATTACCCATAGTGCAATTGGAAAGTTGCTTGTAATATTACATAATTTTTAAAAAAGGCTTGCTAAGCACAGCCTTTAAAAAAAGGCCTGCTAAAGACAGCTGTGGTTTGGATGTTTTCCCACGTGTGCTAGTCTGTTCATTGTGAATCTTTCAGAAACCAAAGCTTCTATAACAGAGTTGCTATCCTAACTATTCCAGTTTGGCAATAGTAATATATGAGTTGGCAACATGAATACCGTATTTTCCGGCGTATAAGACGACTGGGCGTATAAGACGACCCCCTAACTTTTCCAGTTAAAATATAGAATTTGAGATATACTCGCCGTATAAGACTACCCCTCTTCTGTACATCATAGACCTGACTGAGTCTAGGTCTATGATGTACTTGCATTGAGAAAAAAATCATTTCTGAACATGATAACACAATATTTTAATTACTAATGATGAAGATCTTATTGTTAAAATTATGAATGAATTATTTAGAGAGAGAGAGCCAAGTGGGAGCACTCTTCTGTCTATCTCTCCATATGTCTCTGTCTATCTGTCTTGTCTACCTCTCATATTTCTCCTCACCACAATTAAGTTTATTATTATAACTCATCATAATTTGTCAACACAAAAAGGTGAACCTGGCTATTTTTCTTTCTCCTACCATCTATTCTGCAGGTATCTTTCAGTCTAACATGCAGCATGCTGACACCTATGTGAGAATCTATTATGGAATGAGAATCTGTATGTGATATCATGATATGGCAATCCAAACAGCCCATCCATTTTTTCCTCTTTCCGCACTTTCTGTCTTTATCCTCTTGCAATGTCACTTAAACAGATTTTAACTTGTCGGGTTTAATTAGTGACCCTGCCAATTTTCAGTACTGTGCAGTGTGCTATGATACAGAGCAGGGTGAATAATATGACCTCAGCTTTTAAAGTTATTTTAAAATGTTGCCTAAGAAATATGGAAAGATGATTCTTTTTGGAGGAAAAGTACATTTTCAATGGTTAAACATAAGAACAAATACAAACAGGCAGAAATAAATGCATCCAGTTTAACATTCAATTTTGCAACCACTAATAATGTTGGTCAAGTAGGTACAAAAATACCTGGGGAAATGATCAAAGTCTGGGAAATGGCTCCCTTGTCAGTTAAAAGGAGTGCTGATTTACCACCTGCTAGAGCAGTGATTTTCAACCTTTTTTGAGCCGCAGCACATTTTTTACATTTACAAAATCCTGGGGCACACCACCAACCAAAATTACACAAATCTAATAAATAAATAAATACATACATACATACATACACACACACACACACACACACACACACACATAAATAACCCCCTCATATATACAATCCCATGTAACATCCCCTTATAAATACAGTCAATCATCAATCATCCCTCCTCAAATTTATACCACTGTCTCATTTCTGGGTTATTCTCCTGTCTTTCCCCCTTTTCTCTCTCATGTTTCTCATTTCTCTCTCTTCCTCCCTTTTTCCCTCATTCCTTCTCCCTCTCACTTCTCCTCTTTTTCCATCCCTGTCTCTCTCCCCCCCTTACGTGTGTGTGTGTGTGTGTGTGTGTGTGTGTGTGTATACACACTCGAACCATTTCCAAAACCAGTTGAGGGCTGGTTTTTTTTTTCTCTTTTATTCTTTTCAAACACAGGTGTGGCCTGGGGGGGGTGTTTCTTATTATTTGGGTGCTTTTTACCATATGCTTCAAGAATCACCTCTCTCCCTCTCTCTTGTTCTCTCTCTCTCTTGTTCTCTCTTATTTTCTTTCTGAGGCTCCTCCCACAACGGTGGCTACAGCGGCGCTGGCGATCCGGCCGCTAGCCGCTCCGAGCGCTGTGGGAACGCCCACCCCTCTCACAGTCCGGTCCCGGGATGACAGTAAAGGGGCTGCTTCCCATCCTCCTTCTCAGAAGGTTTCCTTCTGAGCAAGCTGGCAGGAGGATGGGAAGCAGCCCCTTTACTGTCAGCCCGGGACCGGACTGTGAGAGGGGTGGGCGTTCCCACACCGCTCGGAGCGGCTAGCGGCCGCATCGCCAGTGCCGTTGCAGCCACCGCTAATGTAAAGGGGCTGCTTCCCGGCGGCAGGAACTGCGGGGGGTAGCCGGCGTACGCTCCGGCTAACAAGCTCTTGCTGCAGCTATCCGCCGCTTCTTTCTTCTCCGCCTCGCCTCCGCTATTCCCGCCGCCGCCTTTGCTCTCCCCGCCGGGCAAGAGGCAAAGGCGGCGGCGGGAGTAGCGGAGGCAAGGCGGAGAACAAAGAAGCGGCGGATAGCTGTGGCAAGGGCTCGTTACGCCGGCTACCCCCCGCAGTTCCTGCCGCCGGGAGTGGCGCTCCACCCCAGCAAAGCCGGCGGCGGGAGTGGCGTCGTCCAGCAATAGCAGCGCTTCGATGAAGCCGGCGAGGGAGCTCCGGAATCGGTTGGCGCTCGCCCAACGCCTTGTTTTTTTATTTCCCCCTTTGGTTTCTCTTCAGAGGCGGGAGTTCGGGAGGCAAGGGAGCGCTCGAGGAGACAGCGTCTTGCGGCATCGCCTCCCGTTGGGTTTATGACGAAGGGACGCTCAGCAACTTCTTTTTCCTTTCGGCGCCATAGCCACCCGCAGTCCCCGGAGCCCGCGGGTTGAGGCAAAGGGCTGCGTTTCCCTTCCCTCCCTCCCTCCTGCTCCCGTCCTGAATGGAAGCCCCGCTCGGCCAAGCAGCCCGGGATCTCCACCGCTTGCAAACCGGGCGGGCGGAGCGGACCCGTGCTCACTTTCGGCTCCGGGGACTGCGTGTGGCTATGGCGCCGAAAGGAAAAAGAAGTTGCTGAGCGATGCCGCAAGACGCTGTCTCCTCGAGCGCTCCCTTGCCTCCCGAACTCCCGCCTGTGAAGAGAAACCAAAGGGGGAAATAAAAAAACAAGGCGTCGGGCGAGCGCCAACCGATTCCGGAGCTCCCTCGCCGGCTTCATCAATGCGCTGCTGTTGCTGCTGTCGCTGCCGCCTGAGGCGGCGGCACTCGAATCTGGCGTGGTGGAAAATCTTTGCCTGCCTCCAGATTTTCCACCACGCCAGATTCGAGTGCCGCCGCCTCAGGCGGCAGCGACAGCAGCAACAGCAGCGCTTTTTCCTTTCCCCGGAGCCGAAAGTGAGCGCGGGTCCGCTCCCCCCCCCCCTCAATCCCGCTCCCGGCCTCCTCCCGCCCGCGGCTGTGGAATGGGCGCAGTATCCGGCCTATAAGACGACCCCCCACTTTGGAATAGATTTTCAGGGGTTAAAAAGTCGTCTTATACGCCGGAAAATACGGTACTTCTTTTGGAAAATGGGACAGAGAAATAAAAACTTTTCACACACACACCACACACACACAAGTTAATATTCTGTATTTGATCTTTATACCAATTACTTTCCATTCACATCAAAGTCAGTCCAAAGACTGAGCAGCAGAATACATATTACTGAAATTAATCTACAGCAGTTCCAAACAACTTAAAGCAAGACAACTTTTTTCTCTCTCTCAAGTCAAAAGTAGAGTGAGAAAGCTTTAAAAAAAACTATTCTGGTTTTAAATCTTTTCTGAAGGAAATGCCATAACTTTCATTGTGTGCGTATGTGCGTTGGGTCTTGTGTTAGCTAGGAATAAAATCTTTAGAAAAACATACTTCCTTTGACTTTTTATGATATAACTGGTATCTGGAGGAGAAAAAAATCAATACTGAACACTAAGAGAAATGTATAATAAATGCTCTTGCCCATAAAATAGGAAGTAGATTTTCTTTTTTTAAAAAAAGTAAAGTAAAGCATTGCACAAGTAATTTTGCAGATATTAGAAAAATAAATAGACAGCTGTAGTATATAAATATTATGATTTCATCAGTAATATCAAAATGGCAAAACGAAAACAATCAGTTATGCCTATTCAACCGCACAGAGCTCTATTTGCAAGTTCTGGTTTCACAAAATATTACTTTAAGACTATTTTTTGTCAACCAATATACCTTTCTGATATATTTATTCTATATATAATATAGAATATTATCTGTGTGCGCGTGCGTGCTTGGGTTTGTATCAGATTTAGCAAAACCAGGAAAATCAGATAAAGAAGGCATTAGGCTGCCATATTAAATGTATCATACTTAAACTGGGCATAGAACAATACTTGCAGTGTAGGAAATATAGCTATGATTGTAATTTTCTATTTCTTAGTTACATATGATTATATGCCATCAAATAGTTAGGGAACCTTAGCAACTGCATAGATAGATATGCTCCAAAGCAGGGATCTCCAACCTTGGGAACTTTAAGCCTGAAGGACTTCAACTTCCAGAATTCTCCAGCCAGCAAAGCTGGCTGGAGAATTCTGGGAGTTGAAGTCCCTCAGACTTAAAGTTCCCAAGGTTGGAGACCCCTGCTCCAAAGGGATCCTTCTCAATCTGGCCCTTCAAATCCTCCAAAGGTCAACCTATTGTTCATGTGCCTTCCTGACAGATATCCTCGTCTTCTCTTTCGTTTTACCGTTAACAGTATTGCAGACTTTTCTAGAGAAAAGCTTCACATAATAGGTCTAGTCTGATCATTTGAACCTGGTCCCTTACATCTTGAGGAATAATTGTGGGTTGGTATTTTTGATGATTCATTTGTCAGTTTTCTTGACTCTCTACAGCAGGGGTGTCACACTGGCAACCCACGGGCTATACCGCACCCACTCACAAAGGCAAAAAATATCCCTTGATGAGTTTGACACCTGTGATCTACAGTGGTCTCAAGAATCTTCTCCAAAGTTCAAAACTGTGAATATTTCAAAATTGAAAACCATGAATACTTTTCCTAGTCTATTTCTTCAAAGTCCAACTTTCACTTCTATACAGTATCACATGTAAAGCCACGTCTTGTGGACGTACATACCCCAGCATTTTGATATTTTTTTCAAGGCCTTCATTGATACACTACTAATCTGTTTGGGCAATTTGAAATTGAATGTGGTCATAAAGGGATAAAGGAGGATAAACCTTACAATTGTCATATTAAAGGGTTTTTCAGAAAGTCTAATTGATAGTACTAGGTCGTGAATTGAACTGCAACCACACTATGGTTAGGAATGGCTAACTGAAAGCAATGTTTTTCCTTATTTCTCATGTCTTGAGTAGTAAATAGTATGATGCTCTGACTAAAAGTATTCAATCCCAATCAATTTCCATTTGCTGATGCCTAAAATGTCAATTTGTAGTCATTTTATTTTACCTTTCACGGTGTTGGTTTTCCTATGTTTGTGTTTTTTACATTCTATATTCCCACTGTCATTCTATTTTTGCTGTTTGGGATTTTATTTTATTTTGTCTGCATGGCAACATCAGCAACTAGACATCCTGAAGGCTTTAATCTAACTATGTCATAAACACCACTGAGTTTTTCCTCAATAGCACGTTAAGTGCATCTGGCCTTAAGGGCTCATCATCTGGTGCTGTATCATCAATCACTTTATCTTAGGCATCATGTGCATATGTGAAGGAGGGAGCTTTGTTAAAATACAGGAGTCATTTTCCATTGCCTTCTCCTGTTACTAAAGGGATTGTCAGCATCTTCCTATATTACTGCTGCCCAATATAGCTGCCTACATGCTTTAACTGGGCAGCTGGAATGACCTTCATGCTCTGATGACCCTGTTGTGATTATATACTTTAGGTATACATTCCCAACATGATTTGTTCATTCATGAACTGACACTATAGAGTGAGTAGTAAAGCAGGATAGGCAGAGTGCAGGGCGAATTATAGCTACTAAAGTTATAAAGCAAAAGTTCAAAATCAGAAACCTCTGAAAAATCTAGCCATCAATATTGCCTTCTGAGAAATAGTTGTCAACATAATAATCAAATATTCAACTTGTATCTACGAGATGCAATGTTTAATTTTCTACCACCTAAGAAAAGCAACCAAATATTATACTGCCAGAAACAAATGAGAAGTGTGAAAGAACAAATGAATGGAAATCAATAGGATTAAGGAATGGGAAATTCTTTTGCCTTGCTACAGGATAATAGTCCATACTTATTTAATATATTGTTCAACTAATCAGAAGCTCTTCAGTGAGAGATCACGTTCCCCACTGAATAAGCCTAGTTCAAAGATCAGAAATTACGTTCTGGTATACTCATCTTTTTTTTGTCAAAGGCCAACAATTCCAAGTGAAAGAAGAATTGACCTGAGGGAGTGAGGCAAAAGTATTTTTTAGAAAAATCATTTCTTCTTTTCCTCAAGAATGAGAAGTTATCTGACTCTGAAAAGAAGTGTTATCAGCCTGAGTTTTTTCTTCAGTGCTTGAAATCTCCACAGATGTATGCTACATGATAATGACACAGCTATAATGGCCTAAGAAATGTTTAATTAGTTGAGTTGCTTTATCCTCCTTTTTTGCATCTGTAATTTTACATAGTAATAAAAGTCTCTGGTGGTATTTCTCTCATTATCTTTCTCATTTTATCAAAATGAGAACCTGCATTTATACTTTCAACTAAAATGGTGAAATTTATTTCCAGGTTCTTAATTTCTCTCTTTGAATCACTTTTTTTAAAAATTTTGTATTTTTCATCTTCAACATCACAGTGTACAATAAGAACAGTTACTAAGTTTTGCCATTTTATGCTTTCACATTCTCTAAAGCTCCTTAAAAACCTAACATCCTGACTAGCACTGTTGTCATTGCCTAAAGCCATCATGAAACGGTGGCTGATAAAGCCATAAAAAGGACAAAGAAGTAATCATCTGCAAGAAGTCATCAATTCCCCCTGATAGCAGAAAAGAAAGGGAGCAACTCTGCAGGAAACATGTCAATTCAAAGGTCATACCAGAGTGCAAAAAAAACAGTATTTAAACTATTCCTTAGAAAGTCACAGCATTTTACTAAAGCTTGATTGCCTCATAATTCTATTCTATTCGTGTCAAATTTTCTTTATTGACCGGTACAGAAAAACAAAGCATTTATTTCTAAAGAAATAATTAGTGGAAATATGTATCCTAATAAGACCTTATTTCATGTGCTTCTATAGTTTGTTGCACATACCTGTTATCATCACAAAATAGATGGGGAAGTGTTAAAATTCAAACAGACCGATAGATGAAATTTCTCACTGAATTCGTACCCAATTGCCCCCAACAAAATAATTTATCTTCTTCCCTACAATTGCTAACGCACATTGTTCCTGTCAACTTTCCAAACTCTAGATCAGCCTTCTACAAAACTGAGGTATTAAATAGGTTGGCTTCAATTTTAAAATATCTACAGGAGATAGGTCATCTGATGTGAATTCTGGGTGCCGAATTGGGCACCCAACTGTTGGGTGGGGGGAGGGACAGAATAAAGTCGGACCTATGTCTATGAAGTAGTAAAGGATGGAGTTTATCCTCATCACAACTGTGTGTTTAGGAACACCATTTTTCTTTTCCTTTATATTAACCATTCATTAATATAAAATAACTGTATAAATAGCAGGACAATGCTGCTACTGAAATTCACCTGTTCTATCCATTATATTCTACCAGGGAGAAAAACTCATAGTCAAAATCATGGTTAAAGAATTGGCATGATGAATATTGAGTTTACCTGATGGGAATGTGCTACCCATCTATGCCTGTTTTTCTCCTTACCTGACAACTAAAAACTAATTCAAATTTTTGTATCATATAAATATTTTTCCAAATAAATATGTACTGCTAATGGTTCTTTACAATATATACATGCATGAAAAGTTTCCCACCCACCCAATTTTTAGTCACATCATATCTGGATATCTAACACAAAACAGTTCGATTTTCTCCAATCCCTACCTTGTTTTGAATCCAGCCCTTCCAATTTGTTTTCTTCCTTCAAAGAAGAAGTAGAATCTATGCTATTGTCTTGCCTGAGAACAAGAACACATTTAAATTAGTTTGCCTTTTATAATTATAAAGTAAGCACTTCTAATATATCAATACCTGCTTAGCACTCTATTTTATTGCTTGGTTTATGCAACGACATAATCATAAATAATAGTAATACAATGAAGCATATACGGTATATTGACAGTTTTCAGAAAAAATTACATTAGTTTCCCTAGCCTGCTACTTTTCCCTCTAGATCTGATAGGGCAAGTACTTTCAGTAGTCCAATCTTGAGAATTAGGAATTAATGGTCCCAATATACCTGGAGAAACCAAGCTACATAAAGCTAAACTAGATGCAATGAATCTAAAGAATTATTTTAGAGGTCTCTAAAGGCGTAATATATTTTGATATTATTTGGGCATAAGAAGACGACCCTATGTCTGTAATGGCAAACCTATGGCAGAGCATTCTCTCTGCAGTACTTGAGCTGTTGACCAGGTCAGTTCCATTGTGCATGTGTGAATGTCTCACGCCACCCAGCTTCTTTTCAGGTTAGACAAGCTCATGCTTTCTACTCAGTTTCTGCAGTCCGTGCAAGGCTTACCCCCTCCCAGCTCTATTTGGGAATGGGAGGATTTCCTACCCCAGCTCCATTTGGGGATGGAAGGCTTTTCCCCTCTCCCACTGCTGTTTTGGGATGTGAGGCCAAAACAGGTGGGGGGTTGCTTGTGACCCGCAGTGGGTTGCATATCAGTAAGCTTCTATACACCTCAGATTATTGCCTGGTTGTCCACATTTCCTGCAAGGGATGATAATCAATAGTTTCAGTATTTTCTGCATAGAATAATATGTGATATATTGATCACTGGCCTCATCCCAAAAAGTTATGTATTACACCTATTGTTGAATCTCTGAATAGGTTATGACCCTTTCTAGGAAAAAAAATCCATCTCTGACTTCTTAATAAAATGCTTTCTCAGCTCCATCTTCCCAGAATGGCCTTCAGCATTCTAAGTCCTAAAGAAGTCTGACTCAAGAACTCAGAAGGACTAATAACCTACAAAGCATCTGAAAACAATTACCTTTATGAATGGCAGGTCCACAAAGCCTCCAGCAGTGAATCTGTCTAGTGCTACTACCTTCAGAAGCAGAATCTGAAAGTTAATTCTTTCTCCATTAGATAGGATTAAAAGGTTCCCCAGCAAGCAGTTTTAGGATCAAGCTAGGATGCCTCAAAGTAAGCCCCCAATGTTGGATAAGAACTAAATGAAAAACCCATTTGAGGGTTTATCCTCAGAGAACTGCTGTATAAAGAACCAAATTCAAACCTTACATGCAGTGCTGCTTAATGCTGCATTTGCAGCTGCTAACAACATTGCTACCATCACAGTGACAATAAGAATATATTTTAACAGTAATATATCCTTTATTCACAAAACTGAAAAATGATTTCAGGAAAGGCAATTATACAATCTGCAACAAGGAATAGCCTAGCTCAGGGATGGCAACCTTTTTTCTGGTTGCGTGCCAAAAGTGTGTGTGTGCGCCCGTAATAACACACATGCCTGCCAGCAGCCACAATGCAATGCCTGCCCTACCTATGACTGCACTTTGCCCATGTGCACATTACTCCCCACGCATGTGTGCTTTCTCACACATGTGCCACCCGCACATATCCCCCAGCCCATTTTGGGCCTGGAAAGCCTCCTGCACCAAACTTTGCCAGTGTAAACAGTCTGCTGCTGCTGCTCCTCATCCTCCTGCCAGCCTTGGGCTCCAGGCAGCATCCAGCAAATGTTGGTGCCTTAGACTTCTCCTAAGGGAGCATTCCCGGCCAGAGGATGGGCTCCTTTTGGGTGGGCAAGCACTAGGGTAGTTCAGTGGGGAGGCAATGTAAAGAGACCCGTTTGGAGGGACGTGGATGCGGCGAGTCCAAGGCTGCATGTTCAGAGCTTCTCTGGCTTCTGATGTGGGAGAAAAAGAAAGAGCTGCTGCCGTCCCTGGAATGTGTGGCAGCAGCTCCCTGTGTTCCCACGACCACCGCCATTTCGGCAGTTCCATGCATCAGCCAGAGAAGCTCCAAAAGTGCAGCCTTGCCAGGGATCCTCTTCACCTGGAACCACTGTTCCCTGGCTGGTGGCTGCCAAGGTGAAGGGGCAGAGAGCTTTAGGCTCTTTCCCGCTGGGAGCTGCCATTCCCCAGCCATTGGCAGAACTCTCTGGCCCCCACCTTGGCAGCTGGAGAAGCTCCAAATGCACAGCCATTTCTGGGATCCTCCCCTCTGGGTACCACCATTCCCTGCAAGCAGCAGTTCTTTATGACCGCCCCCCTCCCCCCCACCTCAGCAGCCGGAGAAGCTCCAAATGTGTGGCCTTGCCTCAGATTCTCCCCGCTGGGAACAACCATTCCCCGGCCAGCGACTGCAGAGATGGGGTGGTGGTGGAAAGCAGCGGCAGCAGAAAAGTGGTTCCCAGCGAGAGAATCTCAGGCAAGGCTGCACATTCAGAGCTTCTCTGACTGCCGACATGGGGGGGGGGGCACTACCTGCAACTGGGGAATGGTGGTTCCCAGCGGGGAGGAGCTCAAGTTATAGGGTCATCTGCACAGGTAGCTCACCTCCCCCCACCTTCACTGGCTGTTCAGCCACCAGTGCTCTGGATCACCTGGGGCCACACAAGAGGCCTGTGCAGGCAGGGAGGGGGGTAAGCCCAGTTACCTTGCTCTCCTCCCTTAGGAAGCAACTGCCGGGATCCCCACTCTGTGCCTTTTTGCAGGTATGCCTGGTACTGGTCTTCATGCTCGCATGAGCACCAGAAACCAGGCCAGCAGGCCAGTGTGCATGGTCACTCTGGAAACTGGAAGATCATCTTCCTGGAGCATGCATGAACAATTGTTGGCTGTTCTTTTGGTTTCTGGCACACCCTTGCACATGAAAGCCAGCTGGCTAGCACACTGGAACCCGGAACAACAAAGGGCAATGGCTCTGTGTGGCATTCCTGGCACACGTGTCATAGGTTCACCATCATGGCAGGACCTAGCTCAAAACTGTGGCAAGGACATCTCTTTAAAATAGCCATATGCATTTGACAGTTTATTTAGAACTGAAAGAAAAATAACACTTTTTTTCTGGAGAGTTGATGAGAAACCAACTTAAGAGATGTTTACATGCTTTCGCCGTAATGTAAAGAGGTCTACTGTACAGTGGGGGTAACTGCTAAATGGTGACACCTTATCGGTTGTCTTTATACAAAACAGTAACGGAAAAGAAAGACCATAAACCACACTTGAGAAAACAGGATTCAGGTCTCCACAGGATTTTGAAATCAAGGCAGACTAATCCGGTTGCTGAGCTTAATGAGCATTTTAGTCATAAAATTATTTTATATTTATATAAGTAATTTCACACCTGAATTATTTTGTCTAACAATTGCAAAGTACATATTATGCTGTTAATATACATACACAATCAAAATACTCAATGACACTGCAGGTCAGAGTTAAACAAAAACAGCAAAGTGACTTCTACTCTTCAAACCATTTTATCATGGAATAATCTTGTACCATAATAATTCTGTCAATATTTTAGATGCCATAGGTTTCCATATTTGTAAAATAACAATATCATACCACAATACCAAACAATTCACAGGATTTTTATTTATGTCTACCTATTTTAATTATGCAAAACATCAATAGTGCATACAATGTTGAAATTATGCCACAGCTGGACATGGAAACAGTTCATTAGAATTAAATTCAAACTGCAACTTCCTTAAAATTGCAGTGCTCCTCCAATACCAAGGTAAATAGCAGCCATTTAAAGTATATTACAACCAGACTAAAAATAGATTTTTCATACATGCTGGCAAACAGGGGAAGTATACTTGACAATGATACCCCTAGTTTTTTTATATCCTTTTTTCTAACTGAACATAGGATAAAGACTTCAATTCCTGAATTAGTTGGTAATCCTATAATCAAGCAAGGATGGTTGGCAGAAATCTACTTTTATTGAGGAAGAAACTACCCAAGGATATAGGTTCCAAAATAATACAATTTTTTCTTCCCTGAAACTCGCTGGCAAATTTCATTTTGGACTCAAAATTGTTCGTTCGGCAGGAGCCATACAGTAACTTCTTTAGTTCTAATAACATGGCTTGTAGTAGAGGTCATGGAAATGGTTACAGACGACCTATTTAGCTCTGTCGTTTTTCTGACAACTGAAGAGTCTGATAAAAAACCATCTGGAAGAAAAATGTAGTACCTGGTTTCTATCAACCACTTCAGCAGAACATAACAGTACATATACTAATAAGACAATGTGTTGTCCAAAACACTAACGCTGAGCAATTCTTTGCTGTCACATACAGAATTTCTGATGTAGGGCTGCAATTGGTCTTTCAATATGCATGCATTTTCTGCCATCTTGTGGCTAAATAGTATACATTTTAGAGGGACCAAATTTCCCAATTAATTTTCATTTTAACCAAACTAAGCCAACTGATAAAGTCATTATTACAGCATACCATTTTACATAAATGAAAATTGTTCAAGATTTAAAGGCCATATAGCACATTGATTTCTAACTGCTAACAGAGATTCATTGCAAGTATTTATTTCTGGGGAAATGTTCCTTTCTCACAACCTACTATATTCTAAAAATATTATCCCCCATACCTATTTATATCAAAATACTTTATTAAATATTGCCTGGTTATTTTTTTTCCTTTTAAAAATAAATTAAAAAAAAACCAGATTGTTTCAAAGTCACTTATTGAAAACCAATGAAGGTAAAATACCTAAGATTAGGTTGATTTTTCTTCCTTTCCTGCTATGATTTTACAATAGTTCTATAATTGTCCTATTAACATATGTCTATATCTTTTGAAGTTTTATAACTCCCACTAAACAAGTCAACTATAAACTTATATTAGATTGGAGGAGCAGAAAAAGAAATCAGATCTACAAAATATGTATTTTAGCAAGGACCTCAGATAACGCAAAATGATTACCATCTGAGAAGTAACACAATCTTTTATAAGGGATACTGTTGGAATGTATACCTTTCTGCCTCCCAGGTGTATCAAAGCAGATTAGAATTCAAGATCAAGTTCAATACATATAATGCCATTCCCTCTTATGAATGCAGCTCAAAATGCAATGACTCCAAATTGAAGCCTGCAATTCTATGTACGTTAAGAGAAACAATATTAAAGATTAGGATTTACTTTGAAATAAATACATTGATTGTTCTTAAAGGAAAAGCATACATGAACAGTTGATCAATGTATTTATCAAATCTGAATGCAGCATCTGAATGATTCCTAACAATTCTGGACAGCTGATGAAAATACCTCTGATGAATATCTGGATTCTAATATTTGAATCTAGTAGACAGGCAATTTTACTTCTTGATTTAATAGCATCTGTTCAAAGTTCAATTAAAAAGCACTATTGGGAATAACATAAAAATAAAAAAATATGTACAATGTTATTAGTAGGTAGGGTTCCATCGTGCAAGATCAATATTTTAAAAAGTACTATTTTAACTGAATCACAGCAAATACTCTCAAACTTTTTCTTTTCATCACATTTTAGAAAATAACAGAAAACAATTATAGAATTAACCATAATTGCAGTCCTTTATTTTTAGGGTATTTTCATTTGGGTTTCACAATATTTTGTCATGCAATATTGTGTTTATTTGCACATCCCATAGAACTCACTGAGGCTTTATAAAGAACTTTGCAGGCTTTCATTTCTTGATTTTTGCAATATCCACAACAGTTGTTCATTTGTCATATTGCAGCAAGATTTCATACATTTTCACCAACATTTCTACAGTTCATCCAATGTTTTGACAAAGTTTTAGCTGGAATTTTGCTGACATTTTACAAGTATTTCCAACTGAAATTTTAATACAAGACAAAATTAAAACAAACAATGTAAGAATGAATATAATAATTTATGGCAATTACTTACTGACTGGCTGGTTCGACTATTGTCTTTTCTTCAGCACCATTGGTCTCTTCATCACTGTCAGAATCCGCCCCACTCTCACCTTAAAATAAAATGTCAATATGAGATGTTACATTTTGGTAGCATTTTTCTGTCTTAATGGTATTCACCAATAAATATTCTTATTACTCTCAAGGAATAGATAGTCTATCTGTTTCAGAAGGGGGTTTGAATGAGCATTTTCTAATTGCAATCAGTAAAGGAAATATCTGCATTTTATAGTCAGTTGGCAAGCTCCAAAAGTATACTTTTTCCTATAAGAGTAGCAGGCTGTTTTAAGATAAACATTGGCTGTCTAGTAGTTGCTCCATATTTACACCCAAGAAAAAAAGTACCCCACATTTATGTCAGAAGCTGTGGTGGTGCAGTGATTGGTACACAGCATTGCAGGCTAAGTCTGCAGACTGCCAGCAGTTCTATTCTCACCAGCTCAATGTTGACTCAGCCTTTCATCCTTCTAAGGTCAGTTAAATGAGGACTCAGATTGCTGGGGGCAATATGCTGACTCTGTAAACCACTTAGAGAGGGTTGTAAAGCACTGTGAAGTGGTATATAAGTCTAAAAGCTATCACTATTCTTTATGCAGAAGAACTCTATCATCTTCAACATGGAAACCTGCAGAACCATTGCAACTAAATATAGGCAAAGTTTTATCTTTATGTAAGTTATCATCTGACCCATGGGTGTCAAACTCGCTGTGTCATGTTACTGTCATGTGATATATCCCAAAGTTTTTCCCCTTTGTGGAGCTGGGTTGGGCGTGGCCTGCACTTAATACATCTGGCCCACAGACCGCCACTTTGACACCCCTGACACCATCATTCAGAACCTACAGCTGGTCCAGAATGTGGCATCATCGGAAGTTATGGGCATACCTTGACAGGCCCATGTTAATCCACCTCTCTGTGCACTGCATTGGCTTCCAATAAGCTTCCAGTTTCAATTAAAAATGCTGCCATTTTCAAATATTTTCATGGCACAAGGTTGAGTTATATGCAAAACATCTGTCTTTTATTAATTCTGCCTTGTCCCAACATATAATGGAATGTATGGATAATCTTGAGAAAATGGGAGAAGAGATGCTGCCTGGGAAACTATCAGATAAGAAAGACAGGCCCATAATCGTTGAATGGTCAAAGAAAGAAACTTAGAAAGGACCTGCTCTAACAGTCTAACAGTTAACAGTGGTTGGCATGAAGTCTGCATTTTTAGACTTGCAAGATTCTGTTGATGCAAACTTACGGAGAGGGGCGGCATACAAATATAATAATAATAATAATAATAATAATAATAATAATAATAATAATAACAACAACAACAACAACAACAACAACAATAATAATAATATAGAATAGCACATCTAGTTGTGTTTCATGTATGGTTTATCTGGGAAGTCCAACCCAACAAATTCAACAGTTGGCAGACACCAAGTCCTTTCTATCAAGCAGTGCTATCTGATGGACTCAGAAAGAATGCTTTTCTTGTCATGGTGCTTACCTCTCCTCCCCACCCAATAATTTGATGGAACAGCTTATCTCCTAAAATATGAATGGAGATTCTGTTGACCTTTCAGAAAACATTGAAGAGCTGTCTATTCCCATAAGAATTGGGCCAGGACATCGAGTGAGATAAAATCTGAGACATCTTTAGAGTATATTTTATGGCATTGGGTGATTGTCCCTAATTATTTTTTGTTCTAAATTTGCTGTAAACTGCCTTGATATTTTGAATTGTGCAACCATATAATTTTGAATAAACAAAAATAATCCTTATTAAGGTGAACATAAAAGATACCCACAAACAACTTTCAATTTTTAATTTGCAAAGTAAGAAAAACTATTAAATTTGTGAGCAACTCTGACTCTGAAAATATTAATTTTAAATTTTCCTATATTTAGAGAGATTCCAGCTACATTTCCCTACACTTGCTATAAGTGTCTTATTCTAGTTGTATTATAGACAATTGCTGTATTTGTCTGCTGCATATGCAAACACGCTTACTATTTTGCTTAGTGTTCATTGGGGATCCACAATTTCAAAAAAGACTCCGCTGCTTTAGGAATATATAAATGTATCTCACAATAAAAGCATAGTAAAATTAAGGCATGTGCTTCTTTAAATGCCCATATTTATACATTTGGGACTACTGATCTATTCAATATCCAAACAATGTCTCAGCAATCACATCTACCTTTAGTGGGAGGAGTTGCCCTTGATGCCAAGTAAGGGCACTGGCAAATCTCTATTCATACTGCAATTACAAAATAGAATTTATGCTTTCTTCATAAGGACAGAGAAAATGGATGCTGGATGTTTATATTCTAGTCCTATCTTGCTTTCCCTACAGTAACTGACCTTCTCTATCAACACCTGCCATCACTTCACTTCTATTCAGACTTTGGCTTTATTTCATCCAAATCATATAATATCTTCCTCAAATCCCAGCACTGGTTTTTCATTCTCTCCTGCAATACAATTTCCTTGTCTTTATCTGTAGGTCTGGCAGAAGATTGGGCTGCTTTATATACTTGAGGAATGAACTGAAAGGCTATTTTCATAGACAGACAAAGTTGATGAACAGCTAGAAGATATAAAAAATGGGAGTTGCTCTTCTTTCTGTAAGACACAGGAATATACTCCTTAAAACCCACCTCTGCCGTCAGGCATGGGGGAATTGAGTCATCTCCCCCAGGCCTATATAGTTTATGCATGGTATGTTTGTATGTATGTTTTGCTTTTTAAATAAGGGGTTTTTAGTTACTTTTAATATTAGATTTGTTGTACATTGTTTTATTATTGCTGTGAGCTGCCCCGAGTCTACGGAGAGGGGCGGCATTCAAATCAAATCAAATCAAATCAATAAATAAATAGGGAGAAGACACTTTGAGTGGAAATTCAGTGCTTTTTACATACTTTGCATGAAAAATAGTCCTAGCTTTCAATCCCTGATATGATCAGTTGCTAAATCTTAAATTTGAAATTGTAGGGATAGTTATTGCATGTCAGTACAGGTACTCTTCAACCTGCTATAGTCTGTTTAGTGACTGTTCAATATTACCACAACACCGAAAAAAGTGACTTATAACCGTTTTTCACACTTATGACCATTGCAGTATCCACATGGTCACATGATAAAAATTCAGACACTTGGCAACTGGTTCATAATTATGACAGTTGCAGTGTTCCAGGGTTACATAATCACCTTTTGCTACCTTCTGATAAGTCAAAGGAGAATCCAGATTCACTTAACAACCATGCTACTAACTTAATAACTGCAGTGATTCACTTAACAGCCTTTGGTAACTTGTGGTAAGAAAGATCATTAAATGGGGGGAAATTCTCTTAACAAATGTCTCACTTAGCAACATGTTCTCGCCCTGTAGATGCATGAACTTCAACTCCCAAACTGTCCAGATAATTCTGAGGATTAAACTCTATGGACGGCATTCATGGTGGAATAAACACCACTAAGATAAAGTACAGTATAGGCAATGCTCTAAGGTCCCGTCTTTAACATTTTCTGCAATTAAAAAACACAGGACTTATTTGATAGTTTGTTCATTCTACTTTTGTACTACCATTTCACCAAATCAAGAGACCATGGCAGTTTCCCAAACATACATGAAAGATAAAATAAATAAAAAACCAACCAGTTATAAATTAAAAAGGAACAATTAAAATAATACTAATCATAAAAATGAATAAACTATTAACAAAATCAATACTAAAATAACATAAGTAATCAACTCAAATAATTTGAAGGTAAACTAAAAGTGGCAATAGCAAAATATTTACCCATCATTCTTCATAAGAGTTCCATTTTATTTAGTTTCCGGATTGTTACCAATATGGAGAAAACCTGAGGAAGACTATTCCAGGAACAATGACAGAAAAACAGTGTCTCTTGGCCTCCGTTTCTCTAATTTCACTTATATCCCCTGCTGTTCTGGTCTAGCTGGGCTGCTCCAAAAATACCTTCTTTACAGGCTTTGATTTTCAAAATAACACTTCTTTATTTATTTTCTTCCACACTGGAATTCATCAATGTACATCTAAGGCAGTGATGGCAAACCTTTTTTTCCTCAGGTGCCGAAACAGCGTGCACACGTGCTATCACGCGTGCATGAGTGCCTAGGGAGGGCGAAAACAGTTTTCCTCGCCTCCCTGGAGGACTTCTGGTGGCTGGAAACAACTTGTTTCCCAACTTCTGGTGAGCCCATTAGGCTCGTGTTTCGCCCTTCCCAGGCTCCAAAGGCTTCCCTGGAACCGGGAGAGTGTAAAAAGGCCCTTCCCCATCCCCCTGGAGGCTCTCTGGAAGTCAAAAACGCCCTCCCAGAGCCTCTGTGTGAGCTGAAAATCAGCTGGCCAGCACACACATGCACATTGCAGCTGAGCTAGGGCAACAGCTTGCGTGCCAGCAGATATGGCTCTGCATGCCATCTGTGGCACCCGTGCCATACGTTTGCCATCACTGATCTACGGCATGCAAGTGCATTCCAATCTCACAGGCTAAACTACAAAGTTATAAATTCTTTCTAATGAGCAGATTGTCTGCTTCTAACATCTCCTTATCTCTGGGTCAGGTTCAAGCTAATTTAAAACAGTGTTATCATGCAATATTAAAACTAACTTCGCCAGAAAAACGGCAGAACATCCATCTTGTCTCCTTCACTTTGCAGAAAAGCATCCCTCATGTCCGGCCATCTCCGGATGTGAGATATTAATTCATGCACACACTCTGAATAGCAGATTCAAAACCTCTTTACTGAAAGCTCATCTTTTCTTTTCTCTAACCTTCTAAATTTGGCACTTAACCAAGGGCTATTATCTACACTCCATTATCTGAAGAGGTATTACTATCCATGCTAATGTCTGATGGATTTTCTACTAAGCTCTCATCACCACTACCCTCCTCCACTTCTCTTAAGTCAGGGTAAGTTACAGCTTCTGTGTCTTCTTCCTCCTCTGAATATGACATTTCCAAAGGCTGACAGGGAACACTCACAACACCTGCCATGAGACATTTGCTCTTTCCACCCAAAGTGCTAAGCTCCTCAGCAAGACCAACTCCCTATAGCCAACTCGCTGTGGCCAACTTGCTGCAGTCAGCTTGCTGCAGGACAACATGCTGTGAGACAAGAGTTACACTAATACTGAAGAAATGGTGGAGTAGAATCATTAAAGAATGGGTGTAAAAGGAGACAAAATGAAGTGTGAATATCAAATATTAAAATAATTTTTAATTATTTTAAATACTTAAAATTGAATTGTTGAATTGTCCTGCAGCAAGTAGGCCCAAGATGAATTGGATATGGCAAGTCATCCCTCCAGGAATTGGCTATGGTGGGATGGCCGCACTGAATTGGCTGCAGTGACTTGGCCATGGCAAGTAGGCCGCACCAAGTGATCCTAGACTCCACTCTTTTTCCCGGCTGAACTGGAATTGTGACATGAGCCAATACAGGTGAAACTTGAAAAATCAGAATATCATGCAAAAGTTCATTTATTTCAGTAATGCAACTTAAAAAGTGAAACGTGATATATGAGAGACTCATTGCATGCAAGGCAAGATCGTTTAATCCGTGTTTTATCATAATTGCGACGATTATGGGATACAGCTCATGAAAACCCCAAACCTCAACACAGATTGTACAAACTTTTGCATCTCATTTGGAAATCAAGGACCAAGAGTATGGAGGAAGAATGAAGAGACACACACACAGCAAGATGCTTGAGGTCCATTGTAAAGTTTCCATAGTCTGTGTTGATTTGGGGAGCCATGTCATCAGCTGGTATTGGTCCACTGTGCTTCATTAAGTCCAGGGCCAACGCAGCCTTCTACCAGGAGATTTTGGAGCACTTCATGCTTTCTTCTACAGCCGAGCTTCATGGAGCACTGATTTCAATTTTCCAGAAGGACTTGGCACCTGCCCCCACTGCCAAAAGTACCAAAACCTGGTTCAATGACTGTAGGGTTATTGTGCTTGATTGGCCAGCAAACTCACCTGACCTGAACCCCATAGAGAATCTATGGGGCATTGACAAGAGAAAGATGAGAGACGTGAGACCAAAAAATGCAGAAGAGCTGAAGGCCGCTATTGAAGTATCCTAGTCTTCCATAATACCTCAGCAGTGCCACAGGCTGATAGCTTCTATGCCACGCCACATTGAGGCAGTAATTGCTGCAGAAAGGGCCCAAACCAAGTTATGAGTACATATGCATGCTTATACTTTTCAGAGATCCGATGTTGTTCTACGTACAATCCTTGTTTTATTGATCACATGTAATATTCTAATTTTCTGAGATTGTGGATTTGAGGTTTTCTTGAGCTTTACCCCATAATCATCACAATTATGATAAATCAAAGGTTGAAATATCTTGCCTTGCATGTAATGAGCCTCTCTCATATATTACGTTTCACCTTTTAAGTTGCATTACTGAAATAAATGAACCTTTGCACGATAGTCTAATTTTTCAAGTTTCACTTGTAAACTTCGCCATCTTCCTGTACTATCTGATTTAGGAAAGAGATTTGAATTGGAAATAGCTCAAGTGTTTAAAATAACTTCTTTATTAAATACATAGACCCCAAATAGAGTTATTCCTAAGGAAACTTCTCTGCTCCTTCACCTGCCCATGCCTTTCAGACTCACAATTGCCATGGCTCACATGGACTTAGAAAGTGCTTGGAGGAGCCCTAAATGAGATCAAAAGCTAGATAACCCAGCAGTAGGAGTCACTTCTTTTTCACTTTTCCTACTGTGTTCTACTTTGCGGTACCATCAGTCTCCAATTCTTTTCTGGTTCCTCCTAAATCTTTTTGTTCTTCTTCTGCAGGAAAGGAAGCCTATATGATCCTCCCCAGCAGTGGATGCTCCCAGTGATTCTTAGAGCTGGTAGTGCCAGCTGCGGGGGTTCCACCCATCCATCCGGGATGCTCCGCCCACCTGCCGGGACAGTTCTGCACATGCGCAGAAGTGTCTCATGCACATGCGAACCGGTAGCGAAATAATTTACTACCCACACTGATCCTGCCTATGACTTGACAGAAACTAAAGAAGTTTCTTTTTTTCATATGATATAAATGCATCTAAATAATCATAGAGTCAAAAGGATCAAACTTTGTAATTCTAAGCAAAGCATATTTATTTTGCGTACTTGAAGCAAAGGTTATTGATTCCTTTTGGTATGAATTACTCCATAGTTTGAAGCTCAATAATTAATCTAATGGCTTTCAACTCTTGTCATCTCTAATTCAGATATTTAAACTCTGATTTTAGTAGCTATTGTATAATTGATGTCTAGAAAGACACATAGGTTTTAATCATATATGTATATTTCTAGACCATATAGAAAGAAATCCTGCTGAACTCAGACATACATTTACATAGTATTTAGTTTTTTATTACAAAAATATTTCTAATTTTCTTAATTGAAACAAAGCTGTGTCCTCATCTAGCCTTCAATAGTTGTTACTCTCAAATTTTAGAATAAGCAATCCAAGTGTTAGTATATATATTTACCTTCAAGAATTTTCAGTAACTTCTTTTCCGACATAAGGTCCAGCTGTTCAAGACAAAGTCTTTTAATTTCTTCTATAGAACAATTCTAAGAAAAAATAAAAATAAATGTTTCTATACAATAATTAAATGAGATACTTTAGATAAGCCAAATTTAAATATGCTTGAAACAAACTTAAAATATTATAATTAATTACTAATTAAATCTAAACTCCCTAAAATAAGGAAGTAAAAAATGGAATAGTGTCATAAAACAATGTAAAAATAATAGAAATCCAGATATGCATGATTTGGAACTTGAAGTCAAAACACCATCTGCGCATGCGTGCCCTTTTTTTTAATGGCCACGCATGCGTAGATGGCGCCGGGCAGATCAGCTGCTGGGCGGCTTCCCTGGGTCCCTTCGCCCGCCCACGCCGTTCGCTCGGGCCGCTTCCCAGCTGAGAAGCGGCCCGAGCGAACGGCTTGTCCGCTGCCTGCCCCGCCCGCACGCCTGCGGCTCGCCCGCCCTTCGCCCGCCCACGCCGTTCGCTCGGGCCGCTTCCCAGCTGGGAAGCGGCGCTGGGGGTCTTACCGGCCGCCGCCTGCCTGCCCGCACGCCCGCCCTTTGCCCGCCCACGCCGTTCGCTCGCGCCGCTTCCCAGCTGGGAAGCGGCGCGAGCGAACGGCGTGGGCGGGCGAAGGGTGCGCGGGCAGGCAGGCGGCGGACAAGCGGCGGGCGCGGCAGCAGCGAGGAGTGGGCGGCCGGTAAGACCCCCAGCGCCGCTTCCCAGCTGGGAAGCAGCGCGAGCGAACGGCGGGCGGCGGGGAAACCCCAATCTTCGGCTCGCTGCTGCGGCTATAGTAAAAACACCATCTGCGCATGCGCAGATGGTGTTTTTACTTCCACAGCGCTACTTCGCGAAAAACCGGTCATTGCATTGTTTTGAATTCTATATCAGACAAATGGTTGTCCATTTTTTTCTTGAAAACCAGTAACAATGGAGTAGCCACAATTACGGAATGCAAGCTGTTCCACTGACTATTTTTTTTCACTGAAAACAATGAAATGATCCAGGCTGCAATAGAGAGAACTACAGAGAAAACAAAGTTATGTGGACAAATTGGCAGTAATACATAAAACAGAGAGAATGTGTTGGTTTTATATGTCTTTTTTTCTTTTAATATTAGATTTATTCCACTGTAACATTGTTTTTATTATTGTTGTGAGCCGCCCCAAGTCTTCGGAGAGGGGCGGCTTACAAATCTAATAAATTATTATTATTATTATTATTATTATTATTATTATTATTATCCACATTTGATGCAAAAGATACATGTTGATTAAAGAGAAACAATGTTTTGGGGTAGCTGCAAATGAATAATAAAAATGAACTATTAATCATGTTCAGTTAAACCAGTGATTGTCAATTATTTTCTGTTAAACTCCCTTCCTCCCTGGAAAAAATAAACATTTTGCATGTGCCCTCCCCCCAACTTTCCGATGGGACGATTGCTTTCAATATTCAACATGTTTTCACTGAAAAACTCAAGCAGCTTATCAGCATGATTGGGGTGTTTAAGTGACACCTTAATTTATTTGGCTTCATGCTACCAACATTTTTAGACATAGTAAACATACTGATCTTTCCTCGTCTCCCACTGTAATCACAGTGAGGCCAAGCACTACATACACTTTGTAATATTTCCTCCTCTTAGCTTCCGGGAGACTTACTTTTGTCTCATTATTTCCGTCTCTCTCCTTTCTTTTCATCCCTTTTTTCCATGGTGTCTCTTAAGGGTTTGTTATCTGCAATTTATATCTCCTGCTCTGTGCTGTGTGCTATTGTTCGGTGCAAAAAACCGCTACTCTCTGCAGCAAAAAAAGGCACATTGCCTGGGATCATGTGCCACTCCCCCAAGGGGGCCCACAACCACTATATGAGAAGCAATGAGTTAAACTGTTTTGTGGTCAAGTTACTATTTTCTCAGCCCTAGTAATTTGCCCTTTACTGAAATAGATTTGGAATGTGCAATCATGACCATAGCCATTTAATGAATGGACATCATAGGGCAGCCATTTTGCATATTCCAATGTGTTTCCTGGCCCCAAAGCATCTCCAATATTAGAGGTGTAGCTTTTTTTAATTGTCAGAAAAGATAAGGGGTCAAGAAGTGCCACAAATGTCTAGCAGTTTTACTCAGTGAAACCATGACAACAATCTCACTTTTTTCCTTTGACATAAACCTGTCTCTATTACAGTCTTCTAAACAGGCATTCCCATTGTTTTGGGGTATGCTGAAGTTTTACAATTGCTGATCTGTCCCTTTTTTTAAAAAAAAATTAATTTAAAAATATTTTTGATAGCTTAAAACTATTTTATAAAAGTTATTATTGTAAAGGAAAACAGAGATAGATTTAGGATACCACAACTGAATATCAGTGCCTTTTTCACCTACTAAAAGCTTCATCAATATTCTTAAGAAGCACTGAACAGTAACACCTTAATGTTTCCGTTTTATTTTTAAATCCTGTTTGCTTCTGATTTCTAGTTAGTTATTTCCCGGCAAAGATGTCAAAAATCCTTTGGGAGTAGTATGTTCTTTAATTATAAATGACTTATTTATAAACTGCCAGGTTGCCACATTCTTATCTGATGTTATGTCCAATTAAAGAAAAATTTCAATATCCCCTTGGAAAAGCTGTAATTATATATTACATTATTCCATATGCCACAGTAATTAACATTATTTACATTTCCAGTCTGATTTATCCCAAGGACTGTACATCAGCATTTTCACCTAGAATTTATTAATAAACATCCATATACAAATATATAAACACTGGCTGCCTTTACAGCAGTCTTAATAGCTGAACTATTTAATCCATATAAACTACTACTGAACCATCTTACAATTATATAAGATGCACACCAAATAACAGCGCACAGTTTAATTGGCAGGTTAATCAATTACAGCTTTCTTGATGAATCAGTGACAACTTCTTTAATCAGTAAAAAAAAAGACCCACTATAATTGATAGGGTTATAAGACCGAGATATATATGTCTTGTTCTGAAGATATTCCAATGTTGGTGTGATATTGCAATAAGGAATAGAAAACAAACAGAAAACAGTAATTTACTTTCAAAAATATATGGTAGATAAAACCTTTTCTTTTAACCTTTTCTAAAATGTGCAGAGTTGGGGAACAATTTGGAGGAAAATAACCTACAGCCATACCTGACTTCAACTGAGAAAAGAAACGACACCAACAGACAAAGAATGCTAAAAGTTACTTTTTGAATATGAAAAATGCAATAAATTAAAGGTAGTATGTCCAGGTGATTATGGAGATATGGTTTAACATTTAAAGTTTAAAACTGACTTAAAGCAAATTGGTAAATCCTACATTCTATACTCTTGAATTCTGATTACTAAATTATATTATTTTAGCCAATTTACCATATTTCAAAAAGGTCCTTACACTGAAGTGCTAACAAAATGGATGCCCATCTAAACAGTAACCAAAAAGGTATCAAATAAAGATGCTTTTATTGCATTGCACATATTTCTCATACTGAACATTTTGATATGCATACTTTTTATGAAATGGATATCTATGAATATTTTCCCAGAATATCCTACAAACATAATTATTATGATCATATAGGTAACATTTGTGCTCTGATTAGGTCATGGTTATGACTCATTAAAAGAATCATACACAGAATTTGGTGAGGGAATTTCTTTCACCCGCACATGAAGGATGAAAACCAACATATTCTATAGACCACAGATTACCTCCCTATCCCCAGATTTACAGTCTAGCTTCATAGTAAACTGATACCATTTCATGTCTGCTATATTTTTTATATTTTTTCAAAAACAAGAGATGGCAGCAATGCCATAACATAAGCACTGTGATTTCATCACTGCGGGGGGAAAAGATATAGTAAGTTTTAAATTATCACATTTAATATCAAACCGTATTTAATTTTTTATTAACTTGCCATATCTCATTCATATTTGTATTCACATAATACAAATAATGTGACATTGATATTCACATGAAGCACTTTTTTAAAAAGAACTATTTTAAAAGCTGCATCTTTTTCTAGGCTCATGAGCTGGCTATTTCAGAAGTTATTCTTGGCATGGGTGTGCACAATCAGTACACTTCATGGATAAAAACATATTTGCTTTTTAATCATTTTTTAAAAAGTATTTCATGTGTGTTCCAATGTATTGTGAGGCACCATTTTTAAAAGAATTTCACAGCTCTAACTGGTCTAACAATACCTTTAAAACATCAGGCAACATCTTCTGCAATTTCTTCTCCCCTATGATATAAAAGCACTGCTGAAGCATTTCCTTCTTGTCCGTAATATAGAAACTGACAGGCTTTAATTGCACAGTCAGATCTAGTCCACCTTCTTCTATGTCACTGGGCTCTTCTACCACATCTTTCTTTTCTGGAACCTGAGCAACACACTTGGTTTCCTAAAATATGACACACACAAAAATAACCAATACATTACTTGATTGACTATCTGGTATTCTCAGCAAATAAAAGATGACAAAGAACTGACAGTTCAGTATAGATTACCCATATAGAATTGCAGTTTGGATCAATGAAGCTTCTAAATTTGCTTCCTACTGTTGTATAGACTAAACATCATAATACTAAGTTATGACACATTTAATGACAATATGGTTCATTAAGCTGCTTAATTTTGCATGTCAACATTATTTGAAAGATCATAAGGCCAGCAAAGGAGTTTACAAATGAATGTTGGGAACGAAGACTAATAGAATAAGGTTATCATTATTATAAGACTAATTGGCAGAATAAAAAAGCAATAATGGAAGCCAATAATTTTTTGTATATAGTTTTGTTATATTGTTGCATAAACTCCAAGGGACAACTTATATGTTTTAAGAAATAAATGAAGGGTAAAGTCTTGGGTCATTTAAGGGAGACTTACGGTAATATTTGTGAATATCTAAGGGAAGGGAGAGAGAACATCAAAAATTCAGAGCTGTGTCTCAAAAAATAATAAGTCATGAAAGTCTTGAAAGAGGAAGAAGAATTGAACCAGATATTAGAAAAAAGAGGAACTGGAGAAATTAAGAACTATCACATTGTTTACTAATTATTTTGATTATCACAAAGTGAATGATTTTCTGCAGAGAAATGCTCTATATAGAAAGATAAGGCAATGAGTGTAAGATTAGAGAAGATTATAAAACTTAAAGATGACCAGGATAAAAACATCCAAGAATCAATTACTATAGGTCAGAAAAAAGTCACAAATTAATAACCATATTAGCACCGTAATTTAGCAAAGGACTAATCATACAGAATGAAGCAAGCAAGCCACTAAAAGAAAAGCCAAGGATACATTTTAACAAGTATTGAAATCAGGGATGGGTTCTAACTTACCTTGCTGTTGGTTCACTTTCTCCTGCGCTTGCACAGTGCTGAAAAATCTGATTTTTTAAAAAAAATAAGCCAAAAACAAGATGGTGACCACATGCAGTGCCAGAAACTTGGCTTCTACACATGCATAGAAGAAATAATTTCAAAAATAAAAAATAAAAAGATGGCGGTGCCCATGGCCTGGCACCGACCGAACCAGTTTTGTAATATCATCATGATATCACTAGCAGGTCACTACTGGTTTGGGTGAACCAGTTCAAACTGGAAGGACCTCATCTCTGATTGAAATATGGTGAGATTATCTCAAAACAATAGCTCACACAAGCAAAAATAGCAAAGGGCAGCATAAAATGTAGGAGAGAACAGTGGAAGATCTGTTACAGAATTTGCAAAATTCTGTAACACAAGCAAAAATAGCAAAGGGCAGCATAAAATGTAGGAGAGAACAGTGGAAGATCTGTTACAGAATTTGCAATATATCAGTACCAAGATCTATAAGATATGATGAAGTCATTTGGAGCAATGTGTTTTATAACGTATTTTGGAATGATATGATGCTTAAAATATGTTTTTTCACTGATATTTAGAATATAATAGTTGGATGTAATAATATCATTCCAAAATATAATCTAGATTTTGCAGTTAAATGTATTAAAAAGTCACATAGTTATTAACATACTGCATAAAAATATTCATTCCTTTTAAAATGATGTACAGTAGTCCTCGACTTACAACAGTTCATTCAGGGATCGTTCAAAGTTACAATGGCACTGAAAAAAGTGACTTATGACCATTTTTCACACTTATAACTGTTGCAGTATCATTCCTATTCAATCAACTTTCTCTCAGCACATTCATCGGCCAGGGGACAAGAATAGCCCCAAGCCTGGTGGCATAAATGACTCTTAAAACTGTTGTGGAAGGCAAGGAGGGTGGGGGCAGTACGACTGTCCAGGGGGAGTGGATTCCAGAGGGCCGGGGCCCCCACAGAGGCTTTTCCCCTAGGACCCGCCAACTGACATTGTCTAGTTGACGGGACCTGGAGAAGGCCAATTCTGTGGTACTTGATCGGTCGTTGGGATTCGTGCGGCAGAAGGCGGTCACGTAGGTATTCTGGCCCAATGACATGTAGGGCTTTATAGATCATAACCAACACTTGAATTGCATCCGGAAACCAATTGGCAGCCAATGCAGTCCGCGGAGTGTTGGAGAGATATGTACATGTCTGGGCAAGCCCATGACTGCTCGCAAGGCTGCGTCGTGCACAATTTGCAGTTTCCAAACGCTCTTCAGAGGTAGCCCCATGTAGAGCATTGCAGTAGTCGAACCTCGAGGTGATAAGGAAATGAGTGACTGTGAGTAGAGACTCCCTGTCCAATAATATGTAATTAAAAGATGGGGAGGAATGGAGCAGGATACTCAGGGTGAGCAGGTGGATTATCTTTTAATTCGTCAACCACTTCCACTGAGGCATTCCCCCGTTGGGTGGTCATAGCCAAATGTTTAGTTTACAAGTGTGGCCACCACTGAAAAAAGAAAAAGTAAATTGGAGTAGTACAGTAGGATATTCTGCAGAGACAGCTCCCTACTTGCTTTGCAGGATTGCTTCTACCAGATATTAATTTCTGCCTCTATATCCTAATCTCAAACTATACTGCTGAAAATATAGTAATGCAGACCCCTGCCAGTTACATCAGACAGCCACCATCTCACATTTGCAGGGTGACCCTGTTTTTACCATTGTTAAATGTTTTCCTTTTGTGCATTCCTTGCTCAGGTCAAATCACCAGATGCCATCATTCAGTGTTCAAAAGTTTTGACAGGAGGTAAAAACATTGGCCAAGGTTGCAAAGACATTTTATGGAATGGTGCAAAACAGGTAATCTGCACATAATTTTCAAGTTTTATTTTCCTAAGTGACCTGGATGAAATGGGTGGCATAGGAGATGGATGGATAAAAATGAATACAATAGCCAAATTTCTCATATTCTAATTGACATATGTTACCTGTTCATATGAGCCTTAACATTTGTCCTTACATTCCTTTCTAATCTAAGCTCCTAACGCTTTTGGTTCTGTGTAACAAAAAAACATTAATTTCCATTCTAAAATGGCCTAGTTCAGCTTCTCAATTAAGTACTTTCTAAAAATATACTGCTCAAAAAAATAAAGGGAACCCTCAAATAACACATTCTAGATGTCAATGAATGAAATATTCATTGGATACTTTGTTCTGTACAACAGCATGTGAAACTGATTGTCAACCAGTGTTGCTTCCTAAGTGGACAGTTTGATTTCACTGAAGTTTGAATTACTTGAAGTTATATTGTGTTGTTTAAGTGTTCCCTCTTTTTTTGAGCAGTGTATTTTGCCCTGTTAAGTTCCAGAAAATTAAGCAGCTTGCGTGTTAATGGCAACGGGTTTTCCCTAAGCATATTTATTCATGATTAACTAGAATTTACCGATCTCAACCAATCTTGTGGGTTCACTTAACTCACGGACAGTTTAGAAACGTTAACAGCATTTCTTACTCATAAATGTGCTACGCTAGTCAGAAAACCAGGAGCCTGGCAGCACCTTTTCTGAGTAACAAATGCTATTAAAAAATACATTGATAATGCTGAGCTCACTTCACAATCTAATCTCTTGATTTGATTGCCATCCCATTTTTAATTTGATTGAACTAAGATACGGATTTTCCTTTAGTGGCTTTTCTACTCGCTCGCTCTCGTTTTCGTTCCGCGACCTATTAGTTTATGTGACGCGAGTTTTACAAAAAAGGAGACAGCCATTATCCCGCCAAAACGGGCGCACGAAGAGAAAAGCTGAAGCCGCGCCTCCTTGTCACGTGACTCCGATAACTATATTCTGCGCCTGCGCAGCTCAGCCGCTCTCCCCTTGCAAGGCTGATGGGCTGTTTAGATATACCTCCTGAAGGCCGCGGGTCGCATCAGTGCTCCGCCGTTTTCTTTCGCTACCGCCTCCTTCCTCTGGGCCGCTTATACGGGAGCGATGTCGCTTCTTCTCTTTAGAGAATTTACGGCCCGTCATGGCGTCCGCCACCCCGAAACGGTGGCAGTTCCTTTAAAAGCGTCTTGCAAAAATAAATAACCGCATCAAACTGCTATCTCGCGACTGGCAGGATCAGCGTTAGGCTCAGGTGGACCCCTGTCGCAATTTGTTTACGTCATTCTTGCGACTTGTTCGCCATAGAGATAGAAATCATATACATAGAGAATCAGCTTTTATTTGGAATCAATTGGTAAACAGGGTTTTTGTTGTTACGGAGCTTTTATATACGGTACATACAGGTAGTCCTCGACTACAAGAGTTCATTTAGTGACCAAAGTTAAACGGCACTGAAAAAAGTGACATGAATCATTTTTTCGCTTTTTTAATGCTTCATTTATTAGTTTTTTCATTTTTAAAAACATCACAGTACTTTTACCAGATCAGTACCTGATCTCTTATTCTATATCAATTCTATAATCTACTTCATTGTTATTACATATTTCCATTTTTCATGTGTTCTTTCACATATCACATAGTTTTAGTTTTATTTTGAATCCAATTATACCATTGAATCCAATTATACCATTCATAATATTCTGAGTTGTTTAATCCTTTGATCTCCATTGTCAGTCTGTCCATTTCTGCACATCTGTAAATTTTATCTATGACTATATTTTCTGGTGATACTGCGTCATTTTTCCAGTATTATGTGTAGTAAAACTAGACTTACAATCCTGGGTCTTGAAAGCTTAGAACTACGATGCCTTAAACATGATTTAAGTATTGCCCACAAGATCATATGCTGCAATGTCCTGCCTGTCAAAGACTACTTCAGCTTCAACCACAACAATACAAGAGCACACAACAGATTCAAGCTTAATATTAATCACTCCAAACTTGACTAAAAAATATGACTTTAGTAATCAGGTTGTCGAAGCATGGAACTCATTACCGGACTCTGTAGTATCCCCTAACCCCCAACATTTTACCCTTAGACTATCCAGGGTTGACCTCTCCAGATTCCTAAGAGGTCAGTAAGGGGCGTACATGAGCGCACTAGAGTGCCTTCCGTCCCCTGTCCTATAGTGTCTCCTATATCTCATATTCCTTCTCTACTATATCCTCTATAACCTTCATTGTGTATTATTGTGTATTGGACAAAATAAATAAATAAAATAAAACTATATGGGTTATTAAATATTGAATTTTTGGACTATTTTTGTAATTCCTAACGAAGCATTCAGGGTTAAATTTATTTTATTTATTTATTCATTTATTTATTCATTCATTCATTCGATTTTTTATGCCATCCTTCTCCTTAGACTCAGGGCGGCTTACAACACGTTAGCAATAGCACTTTTAACAGAGCCAGCATATTGCCCCCACAATCTGGGTCCTCATTTTACTCACCTCAGAAGGATGGAAGGCTGAGTCAACCTTGAGTAGGTGATGAGATTTGAACCGCTGATCTGCAGATCTAGCAGTCAGCTTTAGTGGCCTGCAGTACTGCACTCTGTTCACTGCACCACCTTGAAACTAAACATCTTTGTATCATTTTCCAGAAACCCTTCGCTTTGGGACAGGACCACTAAAGATGATATAATCACTTTTTTCATACTTATGATCATTTCAGCATTCCAATGGCCATGGGATCACAATTCAGACTCATATTTATAATGGTTGGGTTCATGTAATCCCCTTTTGCAATCTTCTGAGAAGCAAAGTCAATGGGGAAGCCAAATCATGTTCCTAATTTAACATCAGTAATTCATTTAACTGTGGCAAGAAAATTTGTAAAAAGCAAAGCTCACTTAATAAACAGCAACAGAAAATCTAGGCTCAATTGTGATAATAAATTGAGGACAACCTGTAATCCAAAACTGACCTTAGAAGTATTCTAGCTTCAACAAAAATTGCTCATATTGCTGCCATTTAGGCCACATCCAGTACTCTTAATTCATCCTAAATTCCCAGGCTCTTTGTTTGTCATACAAGTAAAAGGAATAAATGCCAGCATTTGATAATAAAGATCTTTTTTGAAGATCTGAAATAAGCAGTTGTATCATTTACATGAAAAGGGCAGCCTGGATAGGATAGATTGGGGGTCTAAAGAAACATGCAGGTTAATAACAACTTCAGAAATTAAAAAATTAATAAATTCTGCTCTTTATGGAACCATCCAAATATATCAAAGCCTGACATTCTTTAAGAATCCATGCATTTATTTAAAATGGATATCTTCTTGTGTTTATGTGCAGTTCAGGGCAACCAACAAAAACCATGTCAAATTTGATTTCAGTAAGTGTTTTAGTGAAAACAAATACAGTACTCTTCCTTGGAGCAGTTTCATGGTGACAAAGCATGAATTACTTCATGTATTCAAATTTATTCTGTGAGTTGATGGTAGTTTCATGTGGAAGCAGTATAAAAATAATGAAAAAAGAAAAAGTGATTTTGTCGGTCAGACTGAGGTTTTCGGGCTCAGTGAAGCCAAAAATAGATCCTTGATTGTTATAGTATATTCCCCTTGGACAAATCTGATTTACGCACAAATATAAATCATGGATGGTTCATTTTTTCCCACTGTCTCACCTAACAACTTTATCAGTTTTTATCAGTATCTTCACTTTGATTTATAATTTTGCACAATGTTGGTATTGTGAAAAGCAAGGTTCTACAATTTGTATTATTTGGTAGATCACAATTGTGATCTATGAATTTCAGTGATTCCTGTCTAAACAGTATTTGAATCTATGAACACCATGCTCAGATTTGTTATTTGTACCTGTTGCATTATAATTGAAAACACAAATGTAATGTTATTTCCTTATATTTTATTAGAATCACTTCATTTTTAAGAAAAATCTGTGTTAATATCCTCAACTCAAAAAAAATCATGACTGCTCTTCTTCTTCTCCTTCTCCTTCCCTCTTCCTCCCCTCCTCAGTGGTTAAGAGGTTGCTTGTAGACCAGAAGGTTGGCATTTTAACACCCAAGTACCATAATGTGATGGGGAGTTCCTGTTATTGCCCCAGCTCCCGCTAACCTAACAAAAAGCATTCAAATGCAAATAAATAGGTACCATTTTGATCGGAAGGTAACGGCGTTCCGTGTGGCTCAATGTATAGTCAGTGCCAGTCATATGACCATGAAAGTGTCTTCAAACAATGTTGGCTGAAGGAACTAGGAAATGGAGATGAGCACCACTCCCTAGAGTCCGAGACGACTGGGTTGGGCAAACCTTTATCTTTTCTCAATATTATTTAACAGAATATCCATGATTTCAACTGTATAGTCCATGAGCTCAAATGTATTCTGTGACTCATAAATGCATTTGGTTAGGTCCCATAAAAATCTAAAGAATATACATAAAAATGTAGCACAGAGCCTGCTGGCCTTTAGGAAATCCCTGGAGAATTGGCTATGTTTTCTGCCCATTTATTGTAGGGGAATGAAGTATTCAAATATTTTTATAGGATTGGAGGAATGTATCTGCCAGGTTTTCAGGTATTTGCTTTGGCCCTTCAAGGAGAGTAAATCTGTTCTGCTTGAAGAGCCAAAACATCTGCCTGAAAATGTTCTCTTAATCCTAGCAGGATTAAGAGAATATTTGTTGCAGATGTTTTGTTGTTAAGAGAATACTAGTTGCAGAGAATATTTAAACATTTTGAATGTGGAACTAATAGCTGTTGTGGTTAGCTCTGGCCCAGCTCCTGCCCCAAGGAATGTGCAGGTGGATGTGGGGGAAACATCCACATGCCGCAGGCCTGTTTTGCTCCCGATGGAATCTGCCGACAAAGCCTCCTCTGACCAAGGAAGCGTGAGTGACAGGGAAGAGGGGAGTTTGGCAGACAGCTCAGGAGATCAATCATCTGTATCATCCTTGGGATTCTGAACAAGAATTAATGACACATCCACGCATGCGTAGAGTGATGCACAGGAGACAACAACTGAAGGATTATTACAAGAGAAAATGAGGCCGCCTGCAGTTGGGTGGGGCTGCTGTAATTACTGCTACAGATAAAAGTGCAACCTGGTGTTTTAGCCTCATGGCAGTTTATCTGATTCATTGTTTTGTCAAGATCGTGGTTTTTGTGCTGTTCAAGATTGTGTGTGGACTCTCTGGACTTTAGAATTGGGCTCAATTTCCCAGTTATTGGGTGAGCAATTGGATTGCATTTAAACTTTGCCTTGTGTGTACCAGAAAATCCCTTTGACATTTAAAAAGGGAGCTGTTTCTGTTTTTCTGTTTATAAAAACTTTTGGGTTTTCCTTTTATCGTGTGGTGTGTGCCTTCCTGGACTAATTACCCTGTAATTACGGGCGGTTGAAACACGCCGGCAGAACAACAGCAAGGCAATAGGGCAATTTCATAGCAATCCAAAGCAAACATTTGTACCTTTAATTAAAGATACAGTAAGATAGCTATACCAGCAATCTCTCTTAAAAAGGTGAATGTAATGTGTTCATCTTAAATGACTATGATTTTTAGAATCAGGTGTCCTATGTTCATCATCTGGTAACTGTATATAACAGCAGTGACAAAGTATTTTTGGCTTGGATGCCAAAAGGATGCACATGAACATAATAGTGTGTGCCCAGATCCATAACACAATGCCCTCCCCACTGTGCATGTGCACAACCCCCACACTGCCCCCCTCACATGCGCAAAGGCCTCACTGGACTTCTGGTAAGTCTGTTGGTTTGTTTTTCTCTCCCCAGGGTTCAGAAAAGCCTCCTGAAGACTGGGGGGAAGCGAAAAATGGCTCAATGGATCAACCAGAAGTTTTGGTTGGGCCATTTTTGCCAATCCGGGGTTCAGGGAAGCCTCCTGAAGTCCAGGGAGAGTGAAAAATGGCGAAACGGGCCAACCAGAAGTTCAGCAATGAACTTCCGGTTGGCCTGTTGGCCCATTTTTTGCCATCCCCAGTGTTCAGGAAGCTTTCGTGAAGTCTGGGGAGAGTGAAAACAGCCGAAATGAAGGCTGAAAATCAGCTGGCTAGAGAGCACATGCGTTCTGGAGCTGATATAGGGCAATGCCTCACGTGCCCTCAGATATGATTTGCCATCAAACCATATCTGGTATATAAACTACAACCATCTAAAAGTTTATACATCTGCGGAACCACTCAGACTTTTGTTATTTCCATAACTGAATGGTCTCAGCTGTCTTATGCAAACCAAACCAATTATAGATTAATATATGATGCTAAGGTATTATTTGTTACTCAAACGTATCCTATGACATTCTGATCGTTTTGCATATAGGCACCAAATCTAAGAAAAGTTGGAGAACACTCCTTTTATACCACGCTGAGTCTAAGGAAGCTTTCTGTAATTTAGGGAAGTGTATCAACTCCCAGTGATTAAGCACGAATAACATTTACCTAGTTTGAAACATCTATAAGAAAACAACCAAGTTCAGAGAGCAACAAGGACCCCTCCAACACCCACTCACCTAATTTTTAACTACTATTTTGTTTATTGTGATCAGAATTAGTCAATATGGTTGTTTGAAATATATCACATTCATATGGTAGAATGGGGGTTGTTTGAGTACAGGGAGACAAATACAACATAAGAATTGTTGTATTCCTACACTAAGACATAGTGGCTGGGGCTGCTTTTTATGCTACAGTAGATAATATTTTGACACATTTTATCAACCCTATATTATAGTTTGCAATCTGTTTGTGTCTTAGCAGGATATATTAAAGTTTGGATATCTTATCAATCCTGTTAAATATTATATTCAGACTTTGATTTCGAAACTTGGTTGGTCTCACACAAAATTTACTTATAATTTCCATTTCAATAAGAAACCACCTCCTATAAAGGAAACTTCCCAAAATAAATTGAGAACATTCAGAATGGAAATAATTATTTGCATATGTAGCATTGCAGCTGCATTTCTAAACCCACAAGAAATGATAAGCATAGGAGCTGCATGTTTCTGATAAGGAACTAAGAAATAATGCTGACATTTAGGTATAAGGGCTTAGACTTTAGAATGAGCATTTCATCAATATGAATGAGACAGCTCATACTTTGTAGCATTATTCTTGCAAATCTGGCTGGCTGAAGATAACACTGCACTCAACACTGGGAAGGTTATCACTAAATTCAGAGAAAGATAGAACTATATGTATTCTGAAGAAACATTATATAGAAAGACAACCAAAAATGAAAAAGAGCACAGTACACCTGGAAATACAAAAGACTTATTTCCAGGTATGCTAGATTTTTCTGGAATGGTGGTTAAAAAGACATCTTCTGTATGCAGGAAGTCAACTTTATGAAATCCCCAGTTTTATAAAGAATCAGGACCGCTATTAGTAGTGTCATACAATGTAAAAGCTCACAGAATAAGTAAGGAACTAATATCAAAACATATTGCTGGAATTTCCTCCAAAACAGAAAACTTAAATGTAGTTAACTTTTCCTTCCAATTCTCTCAGTGGATAGTGAGAAAATTCTGCTTGCTCAAAAGAACTTTTCCATCCCTTCTTCTTTGCAGCCCCGTGGATCTAATCCCAGATACAAATCAATTCTAGATGGTTTTACCAAAATGGAGAAACCTGATGAAACAAGAATCCATTCTGCAAGTGATTTCTGCCTAATGAAAAGCAGCAGTAAATGTGTCATACTTGTCAATGAATCAAGATTTCCTTAGTAATGTTTGTTACTCCTAACCCACAGAAGCTACTAAAATTATCTTTAAATAAGCATGCAATTAACAGCTTCGAAGAAAAACACTTTTAAAATCAGTGCAAAATTTTTTATTCAGGTCATTTCATTTCCAGAGTTTGCCCAATTTTTTTTTTGTAAAATATGACAATGGGTATCTTTGATATAGTCCTAGACTCCCAAGTGTTGTTGTTGTTTTTTTTAAAAAAGAGGGGTTTACAGCAAATTAAGAACAAATCCACAGCATTCATTTACTTTAGCTGGTTCTGATACAGAGGAATACTTTTTAATTTGAGAATCGACACCTAGGGACTTGGCTAATTGTACAGCATTTGAATCATCACTGATCAATGTCCCAAGAGCCACCAGCAATCTAAAAATAGCTTCAAGGTCTTGCACTACCTCCATGACTGTGCTGATCACTGACAAACACTGAGCTTTCCCCTCAATGTTGTTACTCTTATGTAGACAAATGGCATAATTTAAAGCCAACGTAGCCAGTGCAATGTGAATGTTCTTATTGCTGCTCTGCTTCAGTTCTATTGCTTGTGACATTATGGAGTCCCCCTGTGCCATCATGAGCTTTTGGCCAACTGGGTGAATAAAACAATTGCATAAAATTCGCAGAGCCAGCATCTGGTTGGCTTGCTTTCCTCCAGTGTTCAGGAATTTGATGAGATGACTGCAGAACTGAAGACCATCCTTTTCGCCACAGAAGCTTTCATTCACGCTGGGATGCCTGATTGCTAATCGAATAATATCTAGTGCTGGAAAGACAAAGTCTAAAAACAGAAATACAGAAGCAGTTAATGGTCTTCCCATTAAATTGTACAGAATTGTCAGTAAATTAGTAACTCTCACTATTCCAATAGCTGAGCAGAATTAACTCACCAAAGATTAGGAATGAAATGGTTTTCTCATGAACACACTTCATATTCCCACTGCTGAAAATGGAAAAACTAAACACGGATATCAAAATGAACTCATACATAGGGATTCCGTTTACAATGCCTAGGCTGATGACCTTGTTTAGGCTCAGAAGCTAAGCAGCACCAGGTCTCACTGGAAATCTATTCAGCAATCTGGATATAAAGGGAAGCAATGGTTTGAAATACATGTGGTGTGCACATAGTATCTGTGTTATGTAGTACCCATACATACCCTGAATCGAAGTCTTATCGGTAGGAGAGCTTTTAAGGAAACACTAAGCTGTAAACTAGGCTAGGAAATGAAGAAATATTCCATAAAAAAAGCTCTGGCAAACCACTTCTGTATTGTTGCCAAGAAAATTAGGCATATTTTCATGAAGTCAACAGCAATCAAGCTCAACTTGTAGGAGACTTGAATTTAATAATTAAGACAGTGGGCTAACCAGAAATTAAACTATAGATCTTTGTACTAATATCAATGCCACAACGTTTGTAACAATGGCCTGTATATAGCATATTATGAAAATCTAGATTAACTTGTTTGTAAGATGATATAGCAGTATACCAAGATCTTATCCAAGATGGCAAAGACGAAGACTGCCTTGGTGAAAAGCAAATGCAGAGGGCAGAGACAAAGAGGTAAAACAGCAGGAATTTTGAACAGACTAAGGAATAAGGGAATTTTAAAAAACCTGCTCCCTTCAATCTTTCTTACCAATTTACATTCACTTGCTAATAAGATGGATGAAATACTCCCTTTAAATAGATACAATTCTGATGTATACAACGCATCTGTGTTGTATACGTGAGTAAATTGATGACAATAGCAGCATATACCAGGGTTTCAGATACTTCGAGCAGACTGGATTGTAGAAATATCGGAGGGGGAGGGTATATGTATATATATCAACAACAGCTGGTCTTAGGACATAACTTATAATACACAATTCTGTGATGAAAATTTAAGAGTCTTATCAATTGCAAACCTTTTAATTATCCATGTGAATTCACATCATTTCTACTAATTGTGTATATCCTGCCACAAGCCTGTGTAAACAAGGTGTTATGAACTCTAGCTGATCTGGTTATTTTTCTTTCTAATTACACTAACCTTAGAAATCAGAGAAATGAAAAGGCCCCAAACATTTTTTTTCTAGAGGAAAACGATTACTAGCATTATATAAACATAAACAAGCATTCACTGTGTGCATTTCCAATTAGTCAAACTACATATCTAAGCTGAACTTCCAGCTTTTACCTGGTTCTAGTACATGGATTCCCCATTTTTGTTCATTGGGAGATATACCATGAACTTTGTCAAGCAATTGTACAAACTGGAAAGACTTATGCAAGGACATGCATATTCACACAGTAGCAACAATGGAATATAATGAATAATAAAGTGCCCATTTATGGGAATAGTCCAAGCAAAACACTGTGCTACACTTACCACCATTCTTAATTTCTAAGAAAGTTTTCGGCGTCCACTGTTATTAGGGAATTACAATCAATTTTTAAAACAATATGCATTATAAAAGTTTATATCCCTTCATGAGAATTCCTAAAGCAATTCACATTTATGTGTAGCTTGTATTCATCATTATCTGAAAGTAAGATTAAACTATTTTGAGAAACATTCTGCAGTAGTTGCTCTATAATGGGATTGAACGGCTCTGATGAAACCGGTTTTTGTGATTTGAGGAAGGAGGGGATCCTGGATTTGTGCTTCCCAGTGGAGCAAAAGGTGGAAATCATGGCTAGGAACCCAGCTCTAACAGATACATCAGTTATAAACCTACCTGGACAAGGCAGTCTCAGCAGCTGTAACTTCTGCTTTGATCACTATGAATGGAACCTGCAATGCATTCTACATGGGGCTGCCTTTAAATACAAGGACTTGGAAGGTATGACTGATATAGAATGTATTGGCCAGATTTCTAATCAGGAACGTCAATTATAGTAGAGACACATTTAGAAGGATCTTCTGCTAAGGATGACCAAGGTCAGGTCCTCTATGGACGGCTTACTGAAGGTTCCAATTCTGGAAAGACCAGAAGGCACATTCTTTGCTAATTATCTGTACAATATGTAACAGCAACCTTTGGAGACATGTGTGGCTTCTATCCCTCCAATGTTTTAGGAGGTATTTTAATCCATTCTTTTTAAAAGAATATTTGGCTCACCATGAAGATCCTGAGAGGCCATTTTATGCAATGCAATGTGGATTTTAATTGTTCCCTACATTTACACTGCTTAGAGTTTATCTATTTGGGGCTTTCTGTAAATAGTATGAATGGAGAAAGAATTGAGAAGAAGGAGAAGACTAAAACAATTATGATTGGATGGAGATCACATCCTCCAAAAGAAGGAACTAAGATTTTTTTTTTAAAGCAAGATATGAATCAGAATATGATATAGTAGAAACAAAGATGGTTTGTAAGGACAGGAAAATGTGGAGGGATACAATGAATGGCTTTAGGGTGATGTAGCCTTAGCTAGATTCTCTTTTATCCTTTTTCACGCTTTGAATTTCTTTTGCATACTATTTTTATTCCTTTTTTATACTCCTTGTAAGGTTGCTTACTCCAAAAGGAAAGAGCATGTTGAATACGTATGTACAAAAAATTCTCAACTTTAAATATGGAGTGTACTGATCTAAGGTAAGTGTGGGATAAAAATGGCTTACTTAAAAGGATGTATTAAGACACTGCCTTTAGTCCATATAATTTGTGAGATCTGTCCTCAACAATTACTGCATACCATTTGGCCAGTTAATCGCTCTCCACAAAGTTTTCAGCTGCTCTTGTGTGGGTGTTTCGATGGTCACACTGCACATTATAGACAGCATCTTTTCTAAACCATCAAGATCCTCTTCAGTTAACTGTTGTTCTTCAGGCACATCCCCATTTAGTTCTTTCATCTTACCTACATGGGAGATGTGAAATAATTCGAAATTAGTTTCCAGTTTTCTCTACAATGCATTTCACGCCTTGTTATAAAAACACTGCATTATTTTTCTTGTAATTACTGAATCAAATTCAATCTGGTCTAATCATTCCTTAATATCAACCTGTGTGCATTAACTATTTATATTAATGAATTTCAGTTTATAAAACACATTTTATTAACTTTTTTTAAAAAAAATTAAAAACTGAGATAGCCTAGAGACAAACCCACCATATTTCAACCAAGCATGACTTGTCAGCTTTTTCATCGTTATGTTTAAATTAGATGTAACTTTACTAATCCACACACTATGAAATTGCCTGTTTTTTAAAAGCCCTATTCAGCGAGAGTAAAGAGCTTGCAAGGTAAGAGCTGGGAAGATCGTTAGCACCTTGTTAGGGATGTGAAATAAAGCTCCCCCACCCCCAAAAAAGAGCTACGTTCCGAGTATAACAGCACCTGAATTTTCAGCCTCTTTTAGGGAGGAAAAAAGTGTGTCTTATACATCCATCCCTGGAATGTTATTGTCCAGAAAACAGCAGGCAGGAGTTTTAGTTAAGTTTTCTGGCTTGAGTTATATGTTTTAAAAAGTGAGATAAAAACCTAAAATCTGTAGGTATCTAATGAACTCACAATGTTTTTCTCTTTGCATAAGATTTGGTAGTCAGATAAGCTACTCTTTGGATTTTAAATATATATATTTTTGCCACCATGGAGAGAAGAAAGCAGGCAGCGCTTTTCATGTTCAGCCTGATAACAAAACAGTTACCCAGTGAAGATTATGACTGATGGCTTATCAAAAAGACAAAAAAGTAAACACAACAAATTCAGCATTATGCCAGTCTAACATTTTCTCCAATAGGAGAAAACAGAGCATTGTTGGGAAAACTAAAACTCTTTGAAAAAACTGACCTGCAATGCCTATACTTTATAAGAAGTAAATACCAGCTTCAGTCTATTAAAAACATAAATTCTCTTTCTATATTTATACTCAGACATGTAATTAAAGTGAAGATGTTTGTACGGCAAGTACCAAGGGATTAAAATATTTTTTTCAAAATTAATAGACCAGAAAAATATGTTTTTTGCACAAATCATTGAAGAAGTCATTACAAACATACTCACCCAGTATTAATGAAGGATTGGCCTGATCAAATGTAACAGCTTCTTTCTTTGGAAAGTAAATATTTTCAGTGTTAGCTTTGGGCCCTAAAGAAAAAAGGTAAAAAGAAAAGGAGAAGATTGCCAGCCAATTTAGCAGAAAATCAGTTTATTGCTGATATACTGAAGAGTAAATTACTTGATTGCCAACCACATAGGTACATGAAAGTTTCTGAACCTTTTTGAATTTTCAATTATTTCAAGAAATATGACCTAAAATGTAATCTATTCTCCACATTTTCTCCTAAAACTAGATAAAAGGAACTAAGCAAATGAGTGAAAAATATTATACTTCTTCATGGAGGAAAACAATCTAAACTATACGTTAAGTTCCACCTTAGGCTGAAAAGCCAGCTGCATGACTTTGGGCCAGTCACCCACCTCACAGTGTGGTTATTGTGGATAATATAGAAGGAAAGAGTATGATGTATATTCACACCGTCTTGAGATTTATAAATATATCAAATGTGGGATATAATAAACAATACACTGATATGTTATAACATCCTAAGTTCTTGGGAAGAATTTGATGCATAATAAAGCTAATATCAGCTGAAGAACTGGCAGCTGTGACTTCACACTGCTGTGAACAGATACTAATAATGAACCAAATTATTTGATATGATTCACACAGTGCTGAAAGCAATGTGGTTTCTCGAGTACAGATTTAACATTTAATGCAAATCCAATTGCTGAGATTTATAAACCATCTTTTATAACAACGAATGAAGCCACTTGCACCATAATACAGATACCCTACTCAATACATACTTTTGAAAAGCCAATAATATTTCAAAGCCTGGAGAAACTGAAACATGTTTTATATAAAATATGATTTATTTAATAATAGCTTATCAGTGGTTCTAGCTATAAAACGGTAGCCAAACAGGTAAATGGACAATAAAGGAATTGTTGTATTTGTTGACTGTGACAAATAAGGAGGAGAATAATGAATACAAGTTAATCTCTTAATTGTGAAAAGCTGTCCACTTACCTGGATGAATTCCACTTTGAGAAGTTGAAAGATCAGATGTAGCACCTGGGACATAACGACCAGTACCTTAAAAACAAAACAACAGTAACAAATAAAGATATATTCACAAAGCATACATAGACATTTATAATATAAGCTTATATAGATATTCAATTTTGACTAAAAAAAATCATATCCATATTTCATTCTACGTTTGTTGTCCATTTCTCAACCCAACTAACCTCACAGGGTTGTTGCTGTCAGGAAGAGGAAGGAGTACTAGGTATAATTACCACCTTATTTATAAAAATAATTAACACGGGATTAATAATAAAACAAATATAACCACCAACTGGAATTAACTTTTGAATAATATAAGGAACAGCCTATTGACTGATATAAATTAAAGAGGTATGCAAAAGCAAGCCACAACAACAAAAGAACAGTGCCAAACATTTTTCATTCTCTAGTATAAATACTATATTTATAGCCTAGATCAAAGGTCTTCAAACTTGGCAACTTTAACACTTGTGGACTTCAACTCCCAGAATTCGGGGGCACTGGCCTAGTTAGCGCACCTATTGATAGGCAAAATTACAGTAATGCCACTAGATGGCAGTCAAGAACCTAATAAAATTTAAAAGCTAAAAAAAGGGCCAAGAATTTACTAAAATTTTGCAGGTATTTACAAAAGGTTGTGCTTCCCGTCCTTTGGAACATTGTTCCCTGGAAATCAGATTGGGTTTTGGCTCTAAAAATGTAGTTCTGCCACAGGCATGGGGACATAGGAATGTGGTAAAAAGCTTGTGCTGTGTTGATTATTATTGATGGATGTTAAGACTACTGCAGCTATGAATTGCATGATTTTTGTATTGTTTTTATTTTTCTTACATTTTTTGGTCTTTTATATTGTTTTTTCATATGTGAGTTGCCTAGAGTAATATTTATTTATTTATTTATTATTTATTTATTTATTTATTGGATTTGTATGCCGCCCTTCTCCGTATATATTTGAGATGGGACAGCTAAATAAATTGGAATAATCAATATTCAATAAATACATTAAAAATATCTAAACATTATACCTAATGTACCATGTGTAATTGTGAATATGGGCCAATAGAGTTATTCATAAATATGTGGATAGAATATAACCCATTATTTTTTCTGACTTCAGTTACATTAATTTGCATCTGAAGGTATAAAACACTGCTTTATTAAGATGGGCTTCAGCTGCTCAAATTGTATAGATTCATTCACATAGTATAATATAGTATCTTCCTTTTTTGACAGAAATAATAATTATAATTATAATTATAATTATTTTGTTTGTTTGTTTTTAGACTTGTATGCTGCCCTTCTCCGAAGACTCGGGGCGGCTTACTTAATACAATACAACCCCCCCCCCCCCAATATGTATACAAATCTAATTAGTTAAAACTATAAGCTAAGATCCCATTACATTAAAAAGCAGTCAATTAACTCAGTCACATCCACACATAACATTTAATGGTCAGAGAGGAGGGGCATGGTCTAGCTGCCCATGCCTGGCGACAGTCTTAAGGCTCTTGCGAAAGGGGAGGAGGGTGGGGTGTGAATCCCTGGAGGGAGCTGATTCCAGAGGGCCGGGGTCAGCACAGAGAAGGCTCTTCCCCTAGGTCCTGTCAAACGACATTGTCTGGACAACAGGACCTGGAGAAGGCCAACTCTGTGGGACCTAATTGGCCACTGGGATTTGTGCGGCAGAAGGCATTCCCGTAAGTAATCTGGTCCAATGCCATGTAGGGCTTTATAGGTCATCACCAACACTTTGAATTGTGTCTGGAAACCAATTGGCAGACAATGCAGTCCGCGGAGTGTTGGAGAAACATGGGTATATCTGGGGAGACCTATGATCGCTCGCGCAGCCGCATCTCCACGATTTGAAGTTTCCGAACACTCTTCAGAGGTAGCCCCATGTAGAGATCGTTGCAGTAAGATTTAAGATTTAATTGGATTTTTATGCCGCCCCTCTCCGTGGACTCGGGGCAGTAGTCGGACCTCGAGGTGATAAGGGCATGAGTGACCGTGAGCAGTGACTTCCTGCCAGATAGGTGCACTAGGCGAACCTGGGCAAACACCCCCCTCGCCACAGCTGAAAGATGGTGTTCTAAAGTCAGCTTGTAGACCGAGGACGCCCAAGTTGCAGACCCTCTCTGAGGGGGTCAATGATTTTGCCCTCCCCCCCAAGGTAATGGACGGACAGATGGGATTGCCCTTGGGAGGCAAAACCCATAGCCACTCTGTCTTGTCAGGGTTGAGCTTGAGCTTGTTGGCACCCATCCAGACCCTAACAGCCTCCAGGCACCGGCACATCACTTCCACTGCTTCGCCGAGTGGACACGGGGTGGAGATGTGCAACTGGGTGTCATCACCATACTGATGACAACTCATCCCATGTTCTTGGATAATCTCTTTGTCTGACTCTAAATGCATGGAATCAACACTGTATTTTTCATTTTGTGAACAATTTTTTAATACCTTGGAAGACAGTCATACCTGTAAATGGATCTGTGGCAAGTCTTTCATTAGTTTCTGAGGAAGAGCCTGGCACATAGCGGCCACCACCTATGAAAAGATGTACCCAACAGAAGAACAAGGTCATTATTATATTGAATAATCAATATGATCATCAAGCTAACATTAATTCTTTTTAAAAATATATAACTTTTTACTTCATTTTATAACATACAAAAATTACAATTTCAATTGAACAGTGTGTTGTCTGGGTACAAGTCATTTTAGGAAATAATAAAGTGTTTACAACAATATTCACTGCATTAATATCACCAGGTTAGCATACCTACTTTGTATCACTAATCCTTCCACATATTTCCCAGGCTCTCGCTCCTGTTTTTATCAGCTAACCATTGATAAAATAAGTCTCAAGTCAAAAAATATTTCATTCCCTCCCCCCTTTAATTTTGTTAGCTTATCCATTTCTGCATATTCTAATATTTTTCTAATCACATCTTCATCTGTTGGGATCTCTTCACTTTTCCATTGTTGTGGAAACTGCAGTCAATACATGTAAAATGAAATATATATTCCCTTTGTTGTACTTGTCTGGTAAAATGCCCAACAAAAATGTCTCTGGTTTCAAAAGTTGTTTGTTGCTTTATCATTTTTTACAGCCATGTATATATTTTGTTCAATATTTTTTCCCTTTTTGACATGTCCACCACATGTATAGTATGAACCAGGTACCTGGTGGCATTTCCAATATTGTGCAGATTTATCGTTAAACATCTTTCCTAACCTTGAGGGTGCAAAATGCCATCTATAAAACATTTTATCAAGATTTTCTTTGTAATCTTAATGGCCACACATATAGACCTTCTTTGAGATGGTCTATCCCCAACAAAACCCTTCAGGCCTTACAATGAATCATTTTATCACTTCCTTAATTCCACTTGCTGCTGGTCATCAACTTTTTCTCATGCCAGCATCATAAACTTCAGATGAGAGCAAGATGCACAATATGTCCAAAATATTATTTTCATTGGTGTCTTGGACAGGAATCTTGTACGTTCTATGATCTGATTGTTTCAATTAGCTAGGACACTATCTTTTTCATAAAGGACATATTTTACATTACAGTGTTCCCTCGATTTCCACGGGGGATGCGTTCCGAGACCGCCCACGAAAGTCGAATTTCCGCGAAGTAGAGATGCGGAAGTAAATACACCATTTTTGGCTATGGGCAGTATCACAAGCCATCCCTTAACACTTTAAACCCCTAAATTACCATTTCCCATTCCCTTAACAACCATTTACTCACCATTATTACTGGTACTCACCATTGAATAAGGCACTTAGTGATCCTGATATTTATAAACATAATTATTTATTAACAATAATTATTTTTTTTGTTATTTATTTGCAAAAATTATTAGTTTGGCGATGAAGTATGATGTTATCGGATGGGAAAAACCGTGGTATAGGGAAAAAACCGCGAAGTATTTTTTAATTAATATTTTTTGAAAAACCGTGGTATAGGATATTCGCGAAGTTCGAACCCGCGAAAATCGAGGGAACACTGTACTGCACTTTTTTTACAGTACTTTATCACCAGAGGCTTGATTAGTGCAATCCAGAACAGAGTAACTCATAATAAAAAGTGTTATATTAGTTTTCTTGTTTGTCCCTTGTTATGAAAATCCATGTAATCGAATTTTTTGGCTGCTATATTCTGACCACACGCTTCTCAGGAAGACACATATTTAGAGTTACACAGACAGTGAAATAGCTAATATCTTTAAAACCAAGAAGTACAGGTTTAAGCCCATATTATCTATAAAGTTTGAGACATCAAGTCTCTTTATTTTCAGAAAATCGCTGCTTAGCCAAGTCTGGATTGAAATTTGAACAAATTAGTACTGGCTGAACATGGCTGAAGCAAAAGAATGCCAAGATCTGCATTACATATATAAAAATGAGTCAGAGTTATACTCTGTCATGCTTTTTCCAGGAGTTCAATTTTTGCCTTACCTGTGAAAGGATCTGAAAAGTTAGTCTCTGTGGGTCCCAGTGTTTTCCCTTTGGTGTTATCTATTATGAACTTGGCCACTTGATCCAGGAACATGGGATTCAGATCATTCTTTTGCAGGAAGTTGTATGCTGTCAGCCATGGATCGTCAGTAATATTATATGGCAGCTTATAAGAGGGGCCACCTTCATTTACATCAATAGTGAAAACATAGTCGAATTCCTTTCAACGGAAGTCAAAATAGAAACAATTATTTTCTTATATTTTACTTCAAAGCACATAGATGAGTACACTGAACAATTAGTCATTTGGGAAAAATGATTTACCTTTCCTTCAAACAAAACTTTTCCAGATGTCTGCTGGGTTGCTCCAGATGAGCCAACAACATCTCCAATTTTGATCCACTTGTCTTCACTACTACTCCACTGGTAGGCTTCAACTTTTCCATTGTCTTTAATAAGTCTCGTTTGCCCATCTCTTGTACCTTAAAATATATAGAAAAGAACATTAACTGTGTGACCAGAGAAAATTATTTTGTAACATATTTTATTGCATTAAAATATGATAATTCTGGGAGGTTTGTTTTTGTATAATTTGCCCTAAACTACTAGCATAATCTAAAAGATTATAATTTATATGCTGAAATTTTAGTGTCATGAAATGCCATGTCATGGTGAATTCTTGACAATCTGCTGAAATAGATTTGAAAGAAATTTTATTCATAGCTTCCTAATACATATACTTTCTAGCTTGGTTTACAAGTTGATCTAAATCAGCCTTTCTCCATTAGGGTTGAGGTTAATAGGAATTCAGTGAGATGTCAAAATAAATATATATACTTTTTGAATTTTGCAGAATACTACCACCTGCATTGGTGGAAATTTTTACCTGTTATTGTTGTAAACATTGTAATATGTGGATTAGAAGTTAATTGTATACTGACATTTCTGCATTTTTTTTCAGTTTTATGGAGGAGGTCTCTTGAGATCTAAAGATTATTTCAAGGCTGAGAAAACCTGCTCTAAATTAATTTTTTTATCTTGCACAGTATAGCATGAACATGTTTCAGGATGAAGTTTTGGTTATGCCTTTGGTATACCTACCACTTAATGTGATTTTGCACCATTAGTACTGTAGAGAATGCTATTAATGGCACAGGTACAACTAAGCCTCGTAATTTACTCTATACTCTCTTTAGAAGAAACCATTATGTGAAGGCCCTGATTGACCAAAGGCCAAATAGTTCTCAGTGCCTATGGGACCATACTAAAGCACCATATATGTTGTTGAAAATGCATATTGGTGGTGGTTGTGATAAAGAAAGCATAGTTTGGCGACAGTTTCCTTTTTGAATGTAAAAGGCACACCAATATGCTGATTGCAACAGATAATCAATAAATAACTGGGGAAAAGCATAATTTAATAAGTCTGCAAAACTGGCCCACACAGAATCATGTCATAACTCACTAACTCGCTTAGCAGCCAGTTATAAATCAAGGACTACCTGCATTCAGGCCTCTGGATTTCCTTGACTTTATCTTATTTCTTTCTTTTTTTGCATTCTGCATGTTGCTTACATCAAAACAAAACATTCCTGTGATCATATGCAGATGTATGTATGAATTATGTCAATAAAATTTCCCAGAGTTTAAGGCTTTTAAGGCTTCTAATATAAAGTAGCATGCCTAATGCAAACATTTGATGCAACACTTATGGCAGACCCCAGCTTTAAAAGCAAAAAAAAATGTATGTATAAACAAAGAGGTACACAATTAAACAAATATAATGCACGCGTTTAGAATAGAATAGAACAGAACAGAATAGAATAGAACAGAATAGAATTTTTATTGGCCAAGTGTGATTGGACACACAAGGAATTTGTCTTGGTGCATATGCTCTCAGCGTATATAAAAGAAAAAGATACATTTGTCAAGAATCATGTGGTACAACACTTAATGATTGTCATAGGGGTTATTTAAGCAATGAAGAAACAAACAATATTACTAAAAATAATAGGATACAAGCAACAAGTTACAGTTTTTAATAATATATCCAGTAAGTTTGTGAAAATATAACATGAACATGACGTGAATTTGATTTTAAATCAAATTAGAAGTTGCGGCACATTTTCTTGTCACAAATTGGGATTTGTAATATAAGAGATTCTCTTTAAAAAAAATATTTTATTGATTTTAAAATATAAAACAGGGCTTGAAAAATATTCTTCACAGAGAGTAACAATGAAAGTGCCTACAAGATAAGAGCTGGGAAGATCATTAGGACCTAGTTAGGACTGGGGAAAAACGGGTGGCTGAGGGGGAAGGCTGAAGCGGATCTGACGAGAACGCAGTGCTGCCCGTTTGCCTCAGCCTCCATTAGAAGCAGCAGCAGTGGCGAAAACAGCAGCCTCCTGTCCTCTCCATGAAACGACAAATTGACTTACAAAGGAGGAAGTGGCAGCGGCATTTGAGCTTGCTACGGAAGTTCGTTTACCGAGGAGGAAGAGCCGAGTTGGTTTACAGAGGAGGAAACAAGATGAGCCTACTAAGGGAGAGAAGAGCCCATGCAACGGAGGACAGAAGCTCCGGTTTCCTCCCATGCCGTGAAACTTGGGGCGTAGTCCCGTAGTCCGGCGGTCAACAGCAGCAGCAGCAGCCTTCCCGTAATCAGAAGATAGCGACTTCTCACACAGTTTGGTAGCGGCGGCCGACGCCAGCTGCCAAACGGCATGAAAATCCGCCACCGGGGGACTATGGGAAGACTGCTGCTGCCGCCCGCCCAGCAGCATTCGGTGTAAAAGATGCACCCAGTTTTTGGTGCACTTTTTTGAAGTAAAAAGGTGCATCTTATACACCGAAAAATATGGTAACTTTTAACTCAACAATAATTAACTTTTGCTTTAACTTTTGGGAGAAGGAAAAGACAACAGTGCCATACCAGGTTCATCCAGATGTTCTTTACCAGGAAGGTCATCAGAATTAATGTCCCCTAGGTCACCAGTTTTAGTATCAATGGTTGATTGAGAAAGCTCATTTTCAAAAGCACGGATCTCCTCCAGGCTGGCTGTGCGTTCCAAAGATTCTGTGAACACTCTGATAATTCCATCACTGAGAGAAGAGTAAAAATTGTTCTGGTTATCCAACAAAGGAGTTTCCATCATTACTTTTCTATTTACTGCTATGTGTATGTCTAAAAGGTCCAACTCACAAAGAACCCAATCTTAGATTTTTTCCCCCAATGAATTCAAAATAATGCAATGAAATATCACATTTCAGTCTACTTTTTAAAGAAATGAAAACACTAGGTGCCATAAATACAACGATGTGTCCTAAAGTCACAAAACAAGATATGCTGAAGGACATATTTAAAATTCATTAAAAAACCCATGTTAAATTACTTCTTTGATCAATATATACTGCTCAAAAAGATAAAGGGAACAATCAAATAACACATGCTAGATCTGAATGAATGAAATATTGTCATTGAATACTTTGTTCTGTACAAAGTTGAATGTGCACAACAGCATGTGAAATTGATTGTCAATCAGTGTTGTTTCCTAAGTGGACAGTTTGATTTCACAGAAGTTTGATTTACTTGGAGTTATATTATGTTGTTTAAGTGTTTCCTTTATTTTTTTTGAGCAGTGTAATTGAACTAGAGTGAAATTCAGAATAGCTGGTCCAATATCTCCAAGAACTTTGCTGGTCCAATGAGAGAATAACTTTCTCCAGTATCTAAAGTTCACTATCTTTGAATATGAAAGTTCTGTTTTAAATTGGTATGATCAATGGCTCTTATAGAGTTATTAATTATTTAGGGAAAAGGAAGAAGGGTAGCAGGCAAGGTGTATTTTTCAAATAATATCAGCAGGCATTGTCTATTATCAATTTGCTCTTTAGAAATTATTGTCCATTCTGCTGTCCGCTAAAATTTCTCAGCAGTTTACAATTAAGTCTAATTGAAAATCAAACACTTGAAGTAATTAAATTATCTCATAAAAACAGATAAACTGCATAAGATAATTAAAAGTAACAATTACCAATTTTTTAAAAAATTAAAAAGTAAAGATATTGGCCCCACAATATGACTTGGAAAGAACTACAGTAGTAACAGGGAAGTCCAAATGCCGATCCATTCCCAGAAATTCTCATGGCAACTATACAGTAGTGCCCAAAATTATGGAAACCTTTTGGGAAAAGTGGTTTGATGGCTAATAACACCACTATTTTTTTTTTGCAATACAGTACTACTATATTTATTAGATTTGTATGCCGCCCTTCTTCGAAGACTCAGGGCGGTGTACAAATCTAAATAATAGTATTAATAATAATAATCATCATCATCATCATTTGAAAGATAAACAGGAATGTAATGCAACAAAGTTTGTTCAATTATCTGTATTCTATGAAAAGTTATGGCCAAATAACCAGAAAAAGGAAGCATAACTTGATGAGGTTGATATCAGGTAGCTTTCCTTCATCTGATTGTAGCCAATGAGGACGAGTGTTTAGCGAGCCAATCAGGTGTCATCTTGTTTTGGCAATGAGCCAATCAGATCACAATAGGATTCAGTTACTGATGTCATGTACAGAAGCTGATAGGAGAACATTTGACAGTGTGTTATGTGATTGCTATCCAGTTGGTTGGGATTTTTTGTATTCTTTCATTTAGTGGCTTGTAAAACATAATAAAATTAAAGTAATAGTGCAAAGAGTTGATTGGTCCACCCAGAAAGCGATGTAAAATAGTACTGTTAAGTGAAGAAGGTTACAGTTATAAAGAAATTAGAAGAAAAATTGGTGGAAACTTAACCAAAGGTGGTATTTTAAAGTTTTTGAAGAGGTATAAAGTGACCCAGTCACTAAAAAATCACACTGGTAAAGGCAGGAAAAGGTGCACAACAGCAAGCGATGAAAGAAGAATTAAAGAGACTGTGCCTAGATGACAGAAGAAAATCTGTTTTTTTTTTAATGGTAATAACTTTTGTATACAGTGTCTCATTTTTTCTACATGTTACACTTTTTTTTATAGCTATTCTACTAGCAAATCCTTCATAAAAGTTATTGCATTACATTCTTGATTAAATTATCTGTCCATTGATACATAATTTTATGGTACTATCCCCCCCCCCAAAAAAAACCAACAACAAATGATGTTAGTAGCATCAAACCTCAAAAGAACTGTACACTTTCCCCAAAAACTTTTTACAATTTTGGCCACTACTGTAAATAAACCTCCCAAGATGACTCCTGCAAAAGTGAAAAGTTCGTAGAAAAGGGACATTCTCTCCAATGGTGTGAAGGCTTTAAAGGCAATAATCAACACTTTAGGTTTTGGTCAGAACCCAAATATGGCCTCTGTGTTTCTTCCCAGACCAACCTGGCTGTTGAGCTTTGTACTGGTTGAAGTTTCCAGATTAGATATAGAGGCAGTACCACGTATATTGTCATTATCAAACCTGGTGGCTGCCAGCACAGACATCATACTTTTAACATCATTTTCTTCCAGAAAAGAACACAGCTGAAATTGATAAAAGGCATTCCAGATGGTTCCATCAATCTGGGAAACCAGAGAGAAATTTGGATCTAGAAGCACCTCCAGACTGCGTACCTGCTCCTTCTGGGAGAGGATAATCCCATTCAGAACAGACATATTTACACCTCTCTGGAATTATGGTCCCTCACAATGAGCATCTCCATCTTGTTTGGATTCAATTTCAATTTATGTTATCCCTCATTCAGCACATTATAAGAGCCACATCACTTCCTGAAGATATTATTGAAAAACAGATTGGGACATCAGTAGTTTACGTGGCATCTACCTACAAACTTGCTAATAATCTTCTCTAGGAATACTCTGCTGAACACTTCATCTGTATATTTTATCATGGAGCCCCGCTGAAGATATGGTCCCTACCCTCATGTCATCTATTCAGTGATTACACAAAAGCCCCACCAAATACCCTTAATTACTGTCCTTTCCTTGAGATAGCCAGTAGCTGTATAATACCACTCGCAGGGAAGGACCCTCAGCTGGTACTTAATTATCAGCTATGAAATCCCTGCCTCAAGTCAAGTAGGTTGCTGTCCGGGTGATGGGAAAGGTAGGGAGCAAATGTAGTCTTGGGGAAAATGTGATATTTTTTTTGTTTCATATGATACTTTGCTGCTAAATCCACACTCTCTTTAATATATGTTAAACTCTCATTTAATGTGATACTGTACTTCTTTTCATATTATACTCCTGATAATATGATTGAAAGTCAAAATTTCAGCTTTAGAATATTGGAAGCTTATCCTAACGGTTGAAAAAGTGACCCTAATGACTGAACTCCATCAAACTGTGACTCTTATTTATGGCTTCTTGAAGCCAGCTCAATTGATCTTCTTAATCAAAAGTGAAGCAGAAACTTCCACTCACTTCTCACAGCCAAGCTAAGTAAGAGGATAGAGTGTAAACCTAACTATGCTAAGGATAATATATAGAACACTGAAGTAATAATAATTTAATAATTTATTAGATTTGTATGCTGCCCCTCTCCACAGACTCATAACTGCAGCCAGTATTAGTAAATACACCAAATTATTTAATTACATTGCATGAAACTGATAAATGCTGTTCTTGCCTAGTGCTGTTACTAATTTATCTTAAATGGGTGGCAAGATACCTTGCTCCAACCACAAGATCTCCATTGTCTAAAATACAGCAACACCAAACAGACTGAGCTGGAAACCTGATTGTTTGTACACAATCTCCTTTTCTCCAAATTCTTAGTGATCGATCTTCACCAGTTGTAACAAAATCTGTAATGAGGCAACAAAGAATGACTGTATAAAAGACTATATAAAAGAATATAAAAGACTATATAACAGTTGCATTATGTCCATACAAATTATGTCCATTAACATATTGGAGATGTATGATAATCCCACATTAATATTTGCTCATTTGAAGCTGTTATTTCCTACATTGTGTAGAATGGCTTACATGCCACAACACCATTATACAATCAGGAGCATTTGTTCTCTTACAGTTAGATTTAAAAAGTGGATATAATGTATTTGAAAGCATGACCAAATCCCTTTCACCTAGCAGCAATTGCTGTGCTACATTACACACCATATTAGAAGAGGTTCTACAAAGCAATATATTAGGAACAAAACTCACCACAATGGAAGTGGCACTGACAAAAGAAATTCTTTGGAGCCAAGCTATTAACCTGAACAAATTCAGGAAAAACTACCAAGAAATCTGACAATTAAACCACACCAAGCGTACTTAGCTAAAACTAAATTTGCTGGTATCATATTACATAAGAATGGAGTAGAGCACCAATTATTAGGCCTCTACTCAAATGCCTGCTTAGAGTAACCTTCAAGGACTATTCTATTTTATTCTATTCTATTCTATTCTAGACTAGACTAGGAACATTAACATTAGTATTGTACAGGTAGTCCCTGATTTACAACTACAATTGAGCCCAATATTTCTGTTGCTAACTAAACATTTAAGAGCATTTTGCCCCATTTTACAACTTTTATTGCCACAGTTATTACTGCAGTTGTCAAGTCAGTATCATGGTTGTTAAATGAAACTGACTTCCTCACTGTGTTTGCTTGTCAGAAGGTCGCAAAAGGGGATCACATCTCCCAGGACATTGCAATGGTCATAAATATGAATCAATTGCCAAGCAGTTGAATTCTGGTCATGTGGCAATGGTGATGCTATAATTGTTATTAAGTGTGAAAAAATGGCCATATGTCAATTTTTCAATGCCGCTGTAATTTTGAACAGTAACCAAAGGAACTGTTGTAAGTCGAGGAATACCTGTACAATGATACCTCTACTTAAGAACGCCTCTACTTAAGAACTGTTCTAGATAAGAACCGGGTGTTCAAAAAATTTTTGCCTCTTCTTAAGAACGATTTTCTACTTAAGAACCCGAGCCCGGAAAAATTTCCCAGGAAATTTGAGAGCTGCATGAAGGCCCAGCCAGTTTCCTGCCATTCCCCCTTTAATCCTGGCCATCACGGGCTTCTCTAGGCTGCCAGAGGAGCCTTTTATTGTTGCTTAAGCAGGCTTTGTCAGTCCAGAGTGAATGAAGCATTTTCCTTTCTCTGGGCGCTTGGAGAGGGAATAAACCTCTGCCAGCGCCCAGAGAAAAGAAACGCTCCCTTTGCTCTGGGCAGCCAAAGAGTCACCACAGCAAATGAAAGGTGCCAGCTACAAAGCGAGTGAGCAAGAGGAGAGGGGAGCTCTTCAGCATGGGAAGGAAGAGACAGCAGCAGCAGCAGCCAGTGTATGGGAGGCAGTGTATGGGAGGCAGCCTCACGTAGGGTGTATGGGAGGCGCGTGCTCCTCCTCACCACCTGAGTCCCTCTTTTTTTTTAAAGCCTTAAAGTTTTGAAATTTTTTGATTCCCCTCACCTGGCCTTCTTCCTTCGACAGCAACTCTTCTCCTCCTGTTCTTCCTCATCCTCCTCCCACCCAAATTCCGAGCTTTTATTTCTTTCCTAATAGGTTTGCGCACATTATTTGCTTTTACATTGATTACTATGGGAAAAATTGATTCTACTTAATAACGTTTCTACTTAAGAACCTGGTCACGGAACAAATTAAGTTCTTTAAGTAGAGGAACCACTGTAATTCTATAGTATAAAATTTTATCCATATTACAAAGGAGGAATGAAAGATGTCTATCAACAGTCATCATTAACAATTTTTATTTATAAATAAAATAAATAGGAGTCCTTGATCTAAGGTGAATTATTAATTCAGAAGAGGCAAAGGAAAGTACTAAACAAACCTGGACAGTTCACTGTGAACACTGCTAGACTAGAGCCATGTGTTAAGATGATTCGTGATATATTTATTAATGTATTTCTAGCACAGCTGGTTCAATAAATCCCAATGACATAGTTCACACAACATTAAATCACTGTGCTCACAAACTGCTAAACCAAAATCAAACCATATTATTACTTGGCATTATGTATTTGTTCCTCAAACTCTGCTACTACAACTCTCGCTATTTCAGAGTTTGTGGCAGGTGGCCAGAAATGTCTTGGCAGAAGAAAGAATTGGTATTACATTAAGTAATGAACTATTATTGTAATGCTAGAGAAGGAACCAAAATTTCATTCAATAGTAAGTCTACACTAACAGTGACAATAATCTGGAAAATACAATAACGATGTTGCCATTTGTCAAAGAAAAAAAAAGTACAGAGAGTTATTTTGCAGCCCAAGTCTTACCTTTACTTTGAGGAAAGACAGAAATGCAATATATATAATTGGTGTGGCCATAATAAATTTGAAGACATTCACCAGATGTATGCCATCTTCGAATGCTGGCATCGTTTGCACAGGAAAGAAATTCTGTTTCACTTAAAATCGCTAGGCCTCTTACACAGTCTTCATGTCCTTTTGGGGGAAAAGTAAGGTTTGATAGATTAGAAATCCATTTCTTCAGTAACTTGTTCAAAAGTTTTTGTCCTCGCTATAAAAGAGACATGCCCGTGTTCAACCCTACAAAGACCTGTCTCAACCTCTTTTAAATGACAATAAGCAAGCTTTGTAACCAAGTTTACAGTAATTGCCATACATGCTCTTGCTTAGTCTGCATTGTCTCTCTCTATATATATGTATGTGTGATGTTCCTTCAATACACCAGGGTGATTCAACACAAAAATATGTAACCCTTCCATGGTGCAGAGCTGAAGGGATTGGACACTGTAGCCTAGAGGATAATTCTCTGCCTTACAAGGCAAAGGTTGCAGGTTCAAGTCCCAGTGGGTATGGCTAGCTGATGAGGCCAAAATAAGGCCAAAATAGATCTATCCTAGTCTCCCTTAATTTTCAAATTCAGCAAAAAAACCCATGTGACATGTGATATATATATATATACACCTGAGTTTTCTGAGACTAGAAGTGAAGTTGGCACATAAGCTTCAGTTAAAGGGAGAACCATATACTGATGTGTTGTATATTCTGTATGCATCTATGTTGCAACTTAATACATAGAAAAGGATTTTCACTGATGCAAAAATTACAGCAGTCCTTTCAATGTGGGCATTTTTTCCATATATCAACATATATTGGAATCTCTTCATACTCAAATAAACACCCAGCTAAATCCACACTAGATCATGAAAATATCAACCACACTGGACTATTTCTAAAACTTAAAGAAGCCTTGCATTAAGTTGTAAATAGCAATACTGTACAACTTCTCATTAAGATAAATTAAGATACAGGAAGTTTTCTTGCCTTTTTCTTTTGGCAAGAAAAACTAGTTTGAAAGTTGACAAAAAGTTCATATTAAAGAATCAATGCTGAAAATCAGATATAGACTTCTATTATTGAATGCTGATTCTTACAGGTGGCTCCCTCCTCAGAATAATTCACAATTTTTGCTATTTTGATAGATTCCAAATATTAAGCATACAGTCAAGGAGAACATATACTTCTTAACACATAGCCTTAAGTTCAATCCATCCCTGCAGCTTTCTGTCCAAAATGTGGCAATAACAGAATAACAGAATATGCCCAAACCATAACTGGCATCTCCTACAGAAAGTCAATAGTCCTTAGCCATTATCAATCATACTTTGAGTTGTCTCAAAGAAATAAAAAAAATCTTTGCATAGTAGTCTAATATAAGATAGTAGAAAACTATTTTCATGTTATTTAAAACAACTTGTTAACTTGTCTATCAGGTTAGGTCAAATTCAATATTTGACAGGTTGCAATAACTAATTATTATCATCAACTTCTTCCAACCTCCTATAAAAGGGATTATTGCCTTAGGGAGCTTTTTTGTCGCCCACTAGGGAGCTTCTAAAGCAGCAACAATAGCTTGAACCAAACAGACTAAATAACAAGTGACTTGGTGGTTTTTAAAACAAAATAGGGAAAAGTTTTAAAAATAGTTTTCTTCAGCATTCCTTATCAGAACCCTGGTTACATTGATAGGGTTATTGATTAAGCTATGTAAGAGGCAAATCAGAATTTTAAAACTCCAGAAACTGAATGCAAAATAAGGGTGGTTAGAGCAGCGTTTCCCAACCGGTGTGCCGCAACACACTAGTGTGCCGCGAAACACGGCCAGGTGTGCCGCGAAGCTAGGGAAGCTCCAGCTGGGCGGGGCGCTGCCGGTGCCTCCGACCTCCCGGCTCCTGCCCGATGCCGCGGTTTCTGGCGCTCTCCTGCTGGGCCCCAAAGAAGGGAGGCAGGAAGAAGGAGAGCTTCATTCTTCGCACCTTTTTCCCGCCTTCCTTCTTTGGGGCCCAGCAGGAGAATGCCAGAAACCGCGGCATCGAGCAAGAACCGGGAGGTCGGAGGCACCGGCAGCGCCCCACCCAGCTGGAGCTTCCCTGGCGTCGGCGGCAAGTGTCCTTTGGGGCCCGGCGGGAGGGCACTGGCGGTGGGAGCGGGGTGGGTGGGTGGCGGCTGCAGCGGCGCAGTCACGGGGAGATGGCGGGGAGATGGCAGCGGCCGCAGGCAGTCGCGGGGAGAGCTCCAGGGTGGAGGAACCGACGGTGGCAATTGGACGTGCTGCTGGACGCCGTAATTGCTAGCGCTGCGGGCCTGGCATATACAGCGTCCAGCAGCACGTCCAGCTGCCTCCGTCAGGGCTCCCGCTTGCAGTCAGCTGAGAGAGAGAGAAAGAAAGAGAGACATATAAGAGAGGCACAGAGAGAGAGAGAGAGAGAAAGAGAGACATAGCAAGAGAGGCAGAGAAAGAGAGGCAGAGAGAGAGAGAGAAAGAAAGAGAGAGAAAGAGAGAGAGATAGAGAAAGAAAGAGAGATATCAAGAGAGGCAAAGAGAAAGAAAAAGACATATAGCAAGAGACAGTGAAAGAGAGAGAGAGAACAAGAAAGAGAGAAAAAAGCAAGAAAGAGATAGCAAGAGAGACAGAGAGAGAGAGAGAGCAAGGGAGAGAGAAAGACATAGAGGAAGGGAAGGAGGGAGAGAGAAAGAGAGCAAAAAAGAGAGGAAGAAAGAAAGAAAGAGGGATGGAGAGAGAGAAAGAAGGGAAGGAAGGAAAAGAGAGAAAGAGGGAGAAAGAGAGCGAAAGGGAGGAAGAGAGAGGGCTTTTTTGTCCAAACTTTTCTTTAGCCCCCCCCCCTTCAATGTTCCCCAGGATTTTGAAAATATGAATAATGTGCCGCGACTCAAAAAAGGTTGGGAAACACTGGGTTAGAGGACCTTCTATGCATCACTACGAGGAAATATTTTAAATTTATATTTTTAATTTTATGGCATATACTATGCCTTGTATATTAAGTGTGATGCTCCAGACATGAATAACCAAAAAAACACCCTGCAAGAAAAAACAATAATTATTTTCCTCCTGTGGTCATATTAATCCAATAAATAAATAAATATAAATAAATATTTTAAAATGCGAGAATTAATAGCTCTCTCACCACATACTTTTCCATAGCCCGTGCTCATTAAGTGAATCCTGCTCATCCCCATTGACTTTACTTGTTAGAAGCCATTTGAGAAAATTGGAAATGGCAGCCGCCTGACCCCAGGACTTTGCAACTGTCATAAACAGACGCTGGTTGCTAAGCACCCAAATTTCAATCATGTGATGGTGGGGCTCCTGCAACAATCCTTAAGTGGAAGGATTGCATGTATACTGCTCAAAAAAATAAAGGGAACACTCAAATAACACATCCTAGGTCTGAATGAATGAAATATTCTCATTGAAAACTTTGTTCTGTACAAAGTTGAATGTGCATAACAGAATGTGAAACTGATGGTCAATCAGTGTTGCTTCCTAAGTGGACAGTTTGATTTTACAAAAATTTGATTTACTTGGAATTATATTGTGTTGTTTAAGTGTTCCCTTTACTTTTTTTTGAGCAGTGTAAATCCCCCCCCCCCCAGTGCTGTTGTAACTTTAATCACTAAGTAAGCAGTTGTAAATAGAAGACTACTTGTATTTGAGCCAAATAGGAGATTTCAATATGCCTAACTGGTCCAGTAACTTTCGTTTCTTCTTATCCATATTAACTTTCCCTAAGATTATTTAGATACCTTAGCAGAAAATCCTACCACTTGGGATCTCCGAAGCATGCTTTTTCCGTGGTTGCCCCTACCTCATGGAACAGCAATTGTCCTGCAATTTGGGAGCCCTAATTCTTTTAGCTTTTTAGAAGACCATCCACACCTGGATTTTTACTCAGGCCATGGGATGGGAAGAATAAACTAAGGATAACTGAACTTTGCTGTGAGGCATCCTAAGGGGGTAATTAAGGTGCAGAGACCCCAAAGGTGCTTTTTCAAGAGACAAATGGACTTTCTGGTTTGTTTGTATTTAAGACATTTTGCTTCTCATCCAAGAAGCTTCTTCAGTTCTGGAGAATCCAGCTCTGAATCCAACTGTTGAAAAAGGTTCTTGGATGGGAAGTGAAACATTTTCAAAGAAAAACCAAAAAGTCCAGTTGCCTCTTGAAAAAGCATTTTGGGGATAGCCATGGCCTGGATGACTGAGAATCTCCATAGACATTAAAGTGCAGAGTTTTTTGGGGGGGAGGAGGGGTTTAATTGTTTTACTGCTTTATGATTTATAGTCACTAGTTTTATTGCTGCTTTGAACCAACCAAAGTTGGTTCAGCCATACCAATTTTTTAAAATAAATTTCTTTCTCCACCATACCTATACTTTAATTGCTTCCTGTTACAAACATTGTGTAGGATACCAACTGCCTCCCCACCCAGTATGGAAAAGACAGCTTAAATTGATCAATTTTAGAAAGGAAGATGTTAACTTTTAATATCTGAGACTTTCCATAATGGAGTTCATTTATAGCAAACTTTGTTAATAGAATAATTAGTTAATAATTTTGCCTGTTGCTGGGTTGTCAAGCCCATATCTGCACAAAACAGAGACTTCAGAGATGAATAATTATCATTCTAGTGGCAAAATCAAACACAGAATATCCTTCCACAATAGTAGAAAGGTATAGAAATATTCACGTCTTTAAATTCTAACCAAAGATGTTCATTCATTTTCAACAAAACTCCAAACTTGATCCAAAATGATCTAATTTTCCTGGGCCTGTAAGTTTACAGTAGCTCATAACATTTACAATAAGCTAGTTTTCCCCAAGGAAAAACATTTTTCTAGTGCCTGTCACCTATTTTAACATTTTCCTATTCTCTGTTCTAACAGTGTATTAACAAACGATATATGAATTGTAAATAAGCCACTAGGCTAACTACTTTCAATGGAAATCTTATCCTCATATGAGGATAACAGAAGGGAATTATTGGGTTAAACTCATTTATGTGAGAAGATACTTTGTTAAACTCTAAACTTCCTTAGGGTTTTTGAATAAACGGGCTGTCATTAAACTAATCAAGGAAATGGACGCAATTATTTTCTTGCACATTATTCGTTAAATGTAAAAAGCTTTTTTGATAACCCAATCAAGATCATTTACAGTGCATGTACTGTAAAATCAAACACTGACGTGACCTATTCTCTGTTCTAACAGAGTCAAAAGTCTCAACTGAAACACAGCATTTCTCGAGTAAACAGAAGCTGAACCAGACTAGCAAAATAAAATATTCTGATGGTTGTATTTAGTAACAAAACAAGATTTTTCCTTTTTGTGTTTCAACATTCAGGATAGGGAAAGATATCCATTTTTGCATAAAAAAGAAGTTTTCCACAATTTTGTATTTAAAAACTGTACAGGCAATTACCTACCAGTAAATGTTCTCTCGCATCTACCTGCCTTCCACAGTTTAATAGTTTTATCAGCTGAACCAGTCAACATCAAACCTTGTTCAGGTAGTATCTTCACAGCCCAGACTGCTGCAGTGTGGCCCTATAAAAAAAGGATATTTTCTCTGCCAGAGCCCATCTGTGATTTCTGAAGTGTGCACTTAATAAATACACACATTATCTGTTGGTTCACCAATGGCAGCAAAGGAGCTTCCATACCTGTAAGATCATCATACATTTATCATTCAACCAGACTTTAGCTGTAGTGTCCCATGAACCACTAAGAAGGGTGCCAAATTTTCCAGAGGAGAGGCTGCAAACTAGAAAATAAAACAAAATCAGCACTGTCAAATCTAGAAATAGTGTTGATATGCTAGCAATCAGGAACAGTTTAGATATAGCTTTTCAGATAACTACTGCAATCCTAAAGATACAGCAGAACAAAATCCAATATTGTTTTCCATAATTATTTCATTTATGAAATAGCAATAAAATTATGCTAAACCACCATGGAAACCACAGCCAAATGAAATACCTAAACAAGCAACATCCTTTCCAAATAGCCATTAACACTCTGTATTAAGTTTCCTCTGGCTTCAATTTTTTTTTTATCACACTTTCTCTCATTCCTACAAATTACTGAATTCAATCTGCCTTTTCCCTTTCCTTAAACATATTGCTTTGGATTTTTCTAAGTAGAAATGTAAATGTAGAGATGCACTGCATAGAATTTATGGTCATAGGCAAAATATAACAGTATCAATATAACATGGCTAGCTTAGCCATTCCCTAAGTATTTGTCCTATTTACAAGGCTAAACCTGTCAAATGTGAAATCCTTTATAAAACTACAGATACTATTATTCATTCATTCATTTGATTTTTATGCCACCCTTCTCCTTAGATTCAGGGTGGCTTACAACATGTTAGCAATAGCACTTTTTAACAGAATCAGCATATTGCCCCCACAATCCAGCTCCTCATTTTACCCACCTCGGAAGGCTGAGTCAACCTTGAGCCGGTGATGAGATTTGAACCGCTGACCTACAGATCTACAGTCAGCTTGAGTGGCCTGCAGTACTGCGCTCTACCTGCTTTGCCACCCCAGCTCATATAACATTTTGTACAAAATACAAATTAATATTGACTTGTATGGATATTTAGCTTTCTTCAACTCAGAGCATCATAAAATGTGATTGCACATTCATAATAATGCCCTGCCAAATTAATTCGGAATATGATAAAGCGACATAAATTTGAATATTTCCCCCAAAATATGTTTATCGGTATATAACAGCTGCTAAGATAACTTATGCCCTTTTGCTGAAAATCACATATAATTAAAACAGATTTTTCTTACCAGTGTTTTTATGACCTTTGAGGATATACAGTGGTGTAGGCTTGTCCAAAGTGAAGATACAAATATTGCTGTCATTACCACCAGTAGCAATTAATCCACGGGGGTAAAGGTCACTTGGAGGGATGACACACACACAAGAAACAAAATTGGAGTGGCCGCTCAAGCAGTGCATTTCATGAAATCCTCTGTTTGGACTAAAAATAAATACCAAATTTACAACCAAAATCAGATCAACAAATCAAATAAAACTTTTAGATGTTAATATACTGAAGAGATTAGAGAAAATGTTTGAGACAGAACCTTAAAATACAGTATACAGTGGAACCCCGACATAAGAGCTGCTCTACTTAAGAGCAACTCGAGATAAGAGCTGGGAGGGGAGAGATATTTTTGTTCTACTTACAAGCCCAAATTCGAGATACAAGCGCCAAGGAGCTGTCTCCTGAAGCCAAACGCTAACTTCCGCGTTCGGCTTCAGGAGACAGCTGCGAAGCGGCGCGCGTGTTTTAAAAGGTTGCAGCCGGCCTGGGAGGCTCGGGGGGGTGCTTGCAGCTTTCTTTCTTTCTTTCTCTTTTTCTTTCTCTCTTTTACCTTCCCTTCCTCTATTTCTTCTTTTCTTTCTCCTTCCCACCTTCTTCCCTCCCTCCCTCCCTTCACTCATTCCTCTCTTACTCTCCCCTTTCATAAGTTTCCTTGCTTCCTTCCTCTGTTCCTGTCCCTTCCCTCTTTCCTTCCTTCCTTCCCACCCTCCGTCCATTCATTCACCCATTCCTCTCTTGATCGCTTAAAGCCGGTCCCTGGTGCAAAAAGGGTTGGGGACCTCTGTCCTACAGGATTGGGTGGCAGAGAAGTTGAACATATGTAAATTTAAAAGTTTAAGAAAGTTTACAAGTTAAGTGAAAGAAACTTCATTATTCATTTATATGTACATGTACATTTCTTCATTAAAAACATGTCTTTCTGCATAATTTAGACTAACTTTGTGAGTTTTTTGATGGCTGGAACCAATTAAAATTATTTACATTAATTCCTATGGGGAAAAGTCGTTTGAGATAAGAGCTGCTCGACTTAAGAGCCCAGGTCCGGAACGAATTAAACTCGTATCTCGAGGTACCACTGTACTTTATTAACGTGTCATAGTTCCTATTTTCTCTGCAATCCAAGAAGAGTTTTTGCTAAAAAAATAAAATAACTGAGTTGTAACTAAAATATACATTTCAACAATTTCAGAAGGTTAAAAATGTTTAAAATAGTGATCCTTTATCCACAAAACTCTCATTCATGTTGAAAAAATCCCTGATTCTTTGTAAATCCTAAATCTTCTGGAATACTTTTGAAATGCAAACAATCTAGATTGTAGGTGCCAAACCCGCAGCACCACGTTGCTGTCATGTGATATTTCACAAAGTTTTTCCCCTTTACGGAGCTGGGATGGACATGGCCTGCGTGTGATGCATCTGGCCTGCGAGCCACCAGTTTGACATCCCTGATCTAATAAACAGATGAACATCGAATGTAATTTGTTTTTTAAAATGAGCTACGGAATTCCCCCAGGGTTTGCAATTGAGTTCCAGCCAGATGTATAAATATAGGTAGTTCTCAACTTACAATCACAATTAAGTCCAACTTTTCCTCTACTAAGCAAGACAGTTAAGTGAGTTTTACTACCTTTCTTAAGTGAATCACTACAATTGTTAAGTTAGTAACATGGTTATTAAGAGAATCTGACTTCATTTACTTTGCTTGTCAAAGGTTCTAAAGGTAGTCATATGACCCGGGAATATTCATAAATACATGCCAGTTGCCAAGTGTCTGAATTTTGATCATGTGATCATGGGAATGTTGAAATGGTCCCAAGTGTAAAAAACGTTCATGTCACTTTTTTTGTAACTTTGAACAGTCACTAAATGAATGACTGTAAGTTAAGGATTAACTGTACAACAAGCTTGATTTGTAATTGCTCAATATATTAGTTTAAGCATTACCCATTCACTGGAAGGCAAAGAGAAAAAATGCACCAGACTAAGGAGATGTGAAGAAAAAGGATACATATACTTTATTGCAAATAATTCCGTTATAATTCAACGTATTGCAAATAGTTCTGATTATCGTTTAGAAGAACTTATTCTTCAGGGGAACTATGCCACAAACCACAAGGATCTAATTAAACCTTTATAAACTGAAACATCTTCCTTTTCTTCTTCTCACTTCCTTAGTCAGCATGCTTTCCATTTCTCCAATGGCACAATGCTTTCTATTTCTCCAATGAATACATCAAATAATGTCTATTCAGGCCTTTCATATGTACAGTATATCTAATCAAATATAAATGAGTTATACTTACAGTATTATTCTAAAAAACAGTATTCTTTAAAAAAATGGATTCAAAGCTTACAGAAGTTAGGTAACAGCAGCAATAATATATTTAAGCAAATAGTTTGGGAAAATATTTGAGAAGCAAATCTGAGAATAATTTCTAATAATGAATGTATGCTGATGGTACATGTAACATAGGCACTGCATTTTTGTTGTAGATTTGTAAGAAATCCCGAGGCAGGCATTATAAATTTCAGAAAACTGGGCTTATAAAAGTTCTGTCTTCCACTAAAAAAGCCAGATTTGGTACTCCTTCCGATTGAAATCGAACATACTGCCACATCGTTCAATTTCTTTTGATGCATTCACAAGACTACCAAAAACATTGTTTTTTATTTCCATAAAGCCAGACAGACCTCGATGATGCATATTTGCCGGGACCATCTCAATATGCACAATGGATGGAGCATCTACACAACTTTTTTTTTGGCTTTGTTATTTTTAAACACTACTGCCCCGTTTGCAAACAGACAGGTAAAGTGCTATTTAATTTAATTTATTAAATTTATAGGCCTCCTAGTTTCTGGACCTCAGTTCTCAGAAGCACCTACCAATGATTATGCTGGCTATGTCTGATGAGAGCTGTAGTTCAAACTATCTGGGACCATCAACCTCTGATCTAATAAAACAGGAAAAAGTAGTAATTTGGACAGATTTTCAGCCAAGACACTCCTCCTCTCCACCCCACCCCGGTATTGTCCTAACCGGCAAATTGTTTCAACTCCCTTCCGGTTTCCCCCCCAAATAGATAGAATCACGGCTATGCCATTTCAGAGAGTGGGGAGCCCATCAGATATCACACAGTAACGCGAAAAGCAGGCAAGGCAAGATCGCCTCCAGCCCCTATAGGGCGCCTTTATCCCCCCCCCTCCCCCGGCACATTCTTGGGCTTTCCCTGAGTTACCACCGTACTAACCTGTTCGGAGCCCAGACACGCGCCGTCCGGTCTCGGGATACGGACACGAACGACCCTGTCGGGAAGAGGCAGCAACTGAGGCCCCGGACATCCAGCTCGTGCCCAACCAAGGAGCAGCGGAGCCGGTAAACACCTACCGGGGTGGCCATCCCGCCCGCACTCAGGTATTTTATATACACACACACACACTGACACAGCACCAGCAGCGGCACCACCGGCAGCCGTCACCACACCCGCTTGCCTTCCTCTTCCCACCCACTTTTTGCTTCCCCCCCGTATGACGTCAGCTCCAAGCGCCGGAAAACGACGACAAACCACAGTTCTCTGCGGCGGGAAACAGACGAGGACTACATATCCCAAGATTCCTTAGAAATCAATAAGGACGGAAGGAGACTAGCACTAGGGAGGGGGAATGAGGTCCCCTAGTTTTCTCGTTAACGGGGCGCGGGGGTGAGAGAAGGGGGCGGTCTTGCATTTAAAGTTCGTTGTATATCCCAAAAGTGCTTTTTCCGAAGGCAACTGGATTTTCCTCGCCCCCATCCCCCTTTGAATATATTTTGCTTTTCATACAAGGAGCTTCTTCACCTGAAACAGGGTAATGGGAAATAGAAGGATTTATATCCCTTGCCAACAGCTGGTGATTTGCCTCCTTTGTAGAGGGTCGTTGAAGCATTTGGGGGTTTATTGGTGCCCTCAGGATCATCTGAGGAGTGTTAATGGTTCCTGTCGTCTGCAATTTTTTTTACTTCTGGAAATCATTCCTACTCCCGCACCATTCAAAAGGTATTCGATCCCAAACTGTACAGTATAGCTAAAAATCTGTAGCGATTCTCAGTCATCCAGGTCATGATTGACCCAAAGGTGCTTTCCCCCCCCCCCCCAGGAGGCAACTGGACTTCTTCAAAGAAAAAAACAATGTGGAGTTGCCTCCTGAAAAAGCACCTTTGGGACAACCACTACCTGGATGACTGAGAATCTCTGCAGACATTCGTTGTATATAAATCAATAAGCACTACCGTAACGAACCGATTGTAGCATTTAGGCAATGGGGAAAGATAGTGCGTACTGGTGTTTTACCCACCTTGAAAGGATGGAAGGCTGAGTCAACCTTGAAGCCGGTGATGAGATTTGAACCGCTCCCCTTCAGATCTTATTTTCAGATAAATAGCAATAGTACTTTGATTTATATAGCACTTCACAATATTTTACACCCCCCTTTAACTTGTTGCTTCTATCCTTAAGATTTATATTAATATTGATTGAGTCCTGATTGCTTATTTGACCTCTATGGCAATCATTAAGTGTTGTACCTCATGATTCTTGACAAATGTATCTTCTCTTGTATGTACACTGAGTGCATATGCACCAAAGACAAATTCTTTGTGTAATCAAACTTGGCCAATAAAGAATTCTATTGTATTCCGTTCTATTCTATTCTAATTCCATTTCATTCCATTCTATTCCATTCAGCGGTTTACATATAATAACATAATATAATATGATACTACACTGTACTATAGTACAATATAACATTATATTTTCACTAGAGTCCCTTCTAAATGAGATAGGGACTACATAAATCTAATAAATAAACACGGGTTGTATTATATGGGGGGGGGAGGAAATGGAATCTCGCGATAAAATACGTGAAGGAACGCGTGCTTGTCTACGTTCCGGAATGGTGGAAGGAAAACGGCCCTTTAACTGATCTGCCTCGCGTTGCTATGATACGGGCGCCGCGCGCGTGAAGGAGTTTGCTGGCAGCAACCGCTGCCTTGGACGTTTCGCGCGTGCAGAGAGCCAGGTAGGAGGCCGAAACTCGAAGTAGGGAGCAAAAGGGGCGTCTTTAGATTCGTCTGCCTGACTCTCTGCGGTTGTGCTGGATGGGAGTAATCGGACTATCACCGACGCCCCCGGACTGCTCACCGAAAGTCCGCATCAGCATCGCCCCGCTTCCCGCCCTCGACTTCTTCGGCATAGACTGGTGTGTAATGGAATCAGATAGGAAAACCTTGAAGTGAAGTCGCATCACGATAAATCACGTCATTTGTCTGCATAGGTTTATTTGACAAATCACTGAAGGCTTACAAAATACCACATGTGAATGACAGTTTGCAAGGCAGATTGGTTCTTGATCTTAAGTCAAAATAAGTGTTTCTTAAAACTTTTCTCTCACTTTAAAAACATTGGAGGACTCCCAAAGAGCTTTGTTTTGTATGGGATATGTTCATCAATGCAGTAGCCTTCGACTTACAATAGCTCATTTAGTGACTTTTTGAACTTACAATAGTCATGACCATTTTACACACTTAACCACCTCAACATCCCTGTCCTCATGAGATCAAAATTCAGACACTCAGCAACTGACTCATATTTCTACCAGTTGCAGTGTTCCAAGGTCATGTGATCACAACTTGTGACATTCTGACAAGCAAAGTCAATGGGAAAGCCAGATTCATTTACCAACCGCATTACCATGTTCACAACTGCCACAATTTGGTTAACAACTGTGGCAAGATAGATTGTAAAATGAGTCAAAATTCACTTAGCAATTGTCTCAGTTGTGGACATGAATTGATGACTACCTGTATTTACTATTGAAAAATAAAATCAATGGATTCGCTACCACTGCCCCTTCTCACAGGTGTTTGATGTGATTTGAATATTGTATTATTTTTCACCATAAGATGGCAACTAATTTTGATTTCATGGCCCTTTGGAAGGGATCTTGGAGGACCTCCAGGGATCCTCAGACCACACTTTGAGAAAGCTGAGCTATACCGTGGCGTTTTCTGCAATAACATACAAATTGTCTCTCCTTTATCTCATATATCTTTTCTTCCTTTCATATATCTTCTCTATTTTTATATCTTTTCTTCTATCCTTTTCTTTATATATATTACTACATGTCTATTCTCTTCAATATGTATTGTGTATTGGATGGATGAATGGATGGATAGATAGATAGATAGATAGATAGATAGATAGATAGATAGATAGATAGATAGATAGATAGATTAAAAAAAAATCCAGTATGGAAACTGCCAGGAATATATGTAAACTTAAAGAACTTGTGACCAAATTTGTAATCTCTCTACTGCAATGGCAGTGAAGCAGAATAATTCTCTCCCAAATGAGAAGCTCAGTGAAAAACACCTTTATCATCAGCTAATGGCAGCTCAGAAGACCTGCAGGTTTTCTGTTAGTTATCTCAGCATTCTGTTGGATTGAAGAACTTTCACCAAAGGAATTATATTTTGTCAGGCTTATACCCTAGCTTGATTGATGGATGGATGGACGGATGGATTTGGATTTGTATGCCACCCAAATCCCAAGTGACTTTGGGCAGTTCATAACCAAAGTGTGCTGGCTCTTGCCACACTGGAGAAGGAGCAGATCTTGTTGTTATTGCAAGCATCGTTGACAGGGAAGGATAAGGGAAGCAAATGGCTCTTTAGCTGAACCCCCACTTTCCCCCACACATATCAAAACTGCCTTTACTTAGTGGATTAATCTCTGCAATGCTTAATCCACTAGGGTGCTTTTTAACATATGCCCAGTCAGTTTGCAGAAAACTACATGTTGTCAAAAAGTATACAGTAGTTCCCCAGGTTACATGTTGGTCTGTCACAGGTCTGGGTATATAGCTGAGGTTAACAGAAGGGAAGGTAACTTCCCCTCACACATTTTTCTTCCTCAATGGTTATCTGGTCCCATGGATATATTTTTCTATGGTATGGGATAACTGGAAGTATAAGAGCCACTTCCCACCGCACCCCATCTCAGTAGATACATACTTGTCTTGCCATCCCTTCAAATTTGGGGATCTGTAGCCAGCCACAGCAGAATTAACAAGAGAAGTGAGAGGGCTCTGACTTTCCTATTGTCAAGATAAAATGTTATGAACTCATTTCATTTGTTCCGCTTGAAGATGTAAACAAAGTGGTTGGATAAGCTTGGGCTACCATTGGTCTGTTGACCCTGCTCTCTCTTGGTTGGTTCTGACTGGGACAGATCTTTTTTTAAAAAAAAACTTTATTATTTACATTTAAAACAACAAAAAGACAGATCTATTAATGTTTTTAACTGTTATTCTAGTTGTCCCAAAGATGCTTTTCAAAAGGGAACTGGACTTTATTGTTTTTTTCATTGAAGACATTTCGTTCTGATTGAAGAGGGGAAGGGGGAATGAAAGGATTTAATACATCCATTAATAAATCCAAAAATCCTTCCAGGAAGGGTGATATAATGTCAAATTCCCTTCCTGAAAAATTGAGAAATAGCAAACAGTAGAGAAATAATGCAAACTATTATCATTATGGCAAACCTAAGTGCCAGCTACACTGAATTATACAAGATGCAAAATAACCACTTTGAATAGTGCTTATTTTACATCTTGTAAAATTCACTTATAATTTAAAAAATGTTCATTCAGTATACTCCTCCTTTAATAAATCATGTTTTATCATTTTGACCCCCTGTGATTTATAATTGTCACTATATAAGTACCCAAAGATCAGCATTAATGTGCATTGTTTCATCAATTTGTGCCATTTTAAATTCATTTTTAACATTGTCCCTTTTAGTAATTACTCTCAATGCAATTGAGAAAACCTTTCTTTTCCAAAAGTTGTTCTTTATTGCACATATCCAAGATTTGTGGTTTTTATTTAAAATATGGAGAGCATGTTATTATTTTCTAAAAAAATAATTGGCTTATTAGACAGATCAGAGTTATCTAGTAAGGAGGATTCTAGATAAAATATGATTGTCTTTTTTTAGAAAGAAATTTGAAGAAGAGTGGAAATGGCGAGTAGTAATAAACCTCCTACAGCCCGTCCTTCTTCACGAATAGGCCTGAGTGCCAGGCCGCCTTCATCCTCATTACGACCTCCATCTGCAGCATTACTTGGTGGAGGGGTAAGTTAATATATTCAATAACCAAGTAATCAGAACTTTCCCTTTCCAATTTAGATATATGGTAGTCACTGATACATCGTAAATGTATTAAGGCCGTTCTACATTTTTATGTCAAGGAGATTACTTTGAAATACCCTCCCTGTAGCTAATTGTGTGCCGGTATTGTGGGAATCTTCCATGCCTGGTTAGGGCTTGGATGGGATACAGCTTTATCTCTCTAGTGTCATATTGGCTACCACTCTAATTAACATAGTACTCTATTCTATATACATAAAGGTTTAAAGCAGTACTTTGACAATTGTAAGGAATAGGTATGCTTTTTGTCTTTGGTTGGGTGTTATGTGAATCCTGCCAACAAGATTTGTGAATTGTGGTCTACAAATTATGGTGTATTCAATAACCATAGTTTAACAAACAAATTGTTTAGTTTAATGGGTTATCACAGTATCCTGAAGAGGTTCTTGAAGAAATCATTTTAATCATATGAACAGTAGGATCTTAAATTCTTTTCAATTCACTACTTCTTTATGCACTAGCTATATCCCACAGTATAAAAGCCAATATACATCTTTGCATTTACACAATCTTTGCCTGCCTATAACTACTCTTTCGTTAAAGAATCTGTTTTATATACAGTAATATTAAAAGCTATGCATTTTTTAAAATTTCAGTACCTTAGCCTGTTTATTCATAGGTTGCCATTTGGAACAAACTGGCTGTCCTGTTCTTTGAGAGTGCTATTTTAATTATGTTTTCCTATTTATTTTGATTTCTGTATCAGATGCCCCCCGGTACATCCAGACCTGGTACACGTGGTGGATCCATAGGAACTGGTGTGGTTTTGTCCTCTCAGATTAAAGTTGCAGACCGTCCAGTGACACAGCAAGGACTGAGTGGAATGAAAACAGGAATAAAAGGTACTTTGAGATATGAAAGTACAAAAATATTAACCTCATTTATCTTTTTATTTCCATTCAAAGGTTAAAACCATCACAAGGTAAAAATTAAATGAAAATTGAAAAGTTAAATAATTAATATAATATACAACAATATCTAATCTAATAGGAATGAAGATACCATTCCGTTAGATCCATGTTTTCCTTGCAGCAATTGTTATTGCATATAATTTAGCTACCTTCATAGTTACTTCAGAGGAGGTCTGATAGGTCCAGAAGGCAGTGGATCAGACAACAAATGGTATACTGTATATTAAAGTATTCAAACAACAACTTTACTCCAAGAGTGCACGGATAGCTATTTGCTTCTGGGTACAATGTAAGATGCTGGTTGTCATCTTTATAGCTTTCAATATTTGAGATCTAGATACTTCCGAGACATATTCTGTCTGTAACATCTGCCCACGATTAGATCTGATATGCTAGACTTCTCACACATTCTCTCAATTATAGTCTACCGTGATCAGAGACCACACAAGCACACCTTTTTATTTGCTACCCATTCCTCTGGAATTGTCTGCCCCTTTTTTACTGACTCCTTCCCCCTTGGGAGGCTAGACAGTTTATAATTATTTCTTAGTCAAAATATTAGGTTCCTTCACTATTATGAATGTTTATACGTTCATGTTCCAGAGGATGCAATAGAACATTTTGCCAGCTCACTGCAGCTGGTGCTCCACCACTGACTTACTCTGGCTGGCTCACCACCATTGGTTGTCACCAACAATTTGTCCCAGACAGCTCACCCCAAACTATTTGTTGCAGGACAACTCTCTCTACAAGGACAAAGAGGTGGAAGGGGCAGCTGGACTCAGCCAGACCCGCAATGAGGCCCTAGCGCTGCAGTACAATAATTTCACCCATGGCTAGTTTTCCTGCAGGGTGAGTTGTCCCAAAACAAATTGCTCGGGGCAAGCTAGCCAGAGTGAGCTGGCTAGGATGAGCCAGCAGTTACAGGCTGTGGCTACCATGGGGCAGTGTACAATTCATTTAGTTGACTATAACAAAGACTAAAATAATGTAGATTTTAATATAGAATAAGCAGTACCATCAATGCTAGATTGAATCTAGATTCTGTTAGCCAGAATAAAGCAAATATATCCAGTGCCTATACTGTGTTTTCCCCAAAATAAGCCCTGGTGTTTATTTTGGAGCTCTCAAAAATATAAGACCGGGCCTTATTTTGGGGGAAACACAGTAGTTTTCTAATTTTATAGATAGTATATTATCATTAATCTTTGAGAGGGAAATGCTACATTTTTTGTGATTAGTGAATAAATTTTCTATATGATAATTTTGTTGTTTTGTAAGAATCATTTCACTATTTTTAATTAAACTTTTTTGTCATATCAGAATAATATTTTTTTCCTTAGGTCCACAGAGACAAATTATGGATAAATCCTATTATCTTGGCGTGCTTAGGTATGTGAAATAATTTATCACTAGTTAGATGAGATGGTATTGGTTCAAATGTTGCATACTTTTCCACATTTGAAAAAATTGTAGTATCAAGAGGAACATTCTTAAGATCTGAATGAGTGAGGTGTAGGGTTACAGTATTCTCTCAACATATCATTTTTTAATGAAATGAAATAGACTCTTGCCAATATTATAGCAGCTATACTTTATTTGCTTTTTTTCTGTACTATATGATTTGCCTTCCATTTGCTTAAAGCTAGGTTTTTTTAGCTCATTTTAAATTACCATCATTTTCTTACTACATAAATAGTGAAGTGGCTATACTCCATACCAGATCTCCTTGCATATTTTTAAGCCTAAAGCAGACTTCCTTCTACTTCCATAGTTCTACCATTGTAATGGGAAAGAATTGATAACTATAAAAACATCTCTCTTTTTTTTGGAAAGACATCTATACAAAACCTGTAATAGTTCTTACTCTAGGAAAAACCAGCTTACCCTAAAATAATACAGTTTTGTCAAATTAGTCAGTGATAAATATATCCTCTTGTATATTAAATTCATATTTCAGAACACTGATATGGACATTTTAAAAGACCCTATTAAAAATCCTAACTATTTTAATATTACAATCAGGACTGCGGGTCTCAGAAAAAATCCAATTTAGTACACATTCTATTTAGTCCTTTATTGTCAAGATGAAAAAGATGGAGTGGTATTTTTACTACATTTGGTTCTCTCAAGTACAACCTCAAGCAAAATTATATGAAATTTCAGCAATACCAAAGATTACAGTATATATGTTAAGATGATCGTCTATTTCTTTTCTTATAGAGGCAAAATAAACGAGCTTACTGCAGAAATCAATAAACTTCAGAAAGAAGTTGATATGTATAACCAGGAGAATTCTGTCTATCTGTCCTATGAAAAAAGGTAAATTGCAAATCAGAATCTATAAATACACTTGTTCTTAGTGGATTCATATTTGTGAGTAACTTGTTGGACGTGTACTGCTGAGCTTGTTTTAAATTCCATTCATTGCTAGACTTTGTAATAATCTTGTATTTTCTTGTGCTCTTAGAGCAGAATCTTTAGCTAGTGAAATCAAAGAATTTCAAGGACAGTTGGCAGACTACAATATGGTATGTTATTGTTTCATAAATAATTTGTAATATTTAGATTGAATCATGCAGCATGAAAATTGGGCTCAATTTTGAATTGCCTTTGTAAATACCATTCCAACTATTGTTTCTCTAATCTAGTTCAGATCAATGCAGATTTGACAGTAACTATGCTAAGCAATAATGCTTTTGATTTTGTTCCTATATGAGATTACATAAAGGATTAATTAACTTTTCTTATTGATTTAGTTGGTAGATAAACTTAACACAAATACTGATATGGAGGAAGTAATGAGTGACTATAACCTGGTAAGCATAAAACTGATGTTTCTTTTTAGTATTGGTATTATTTATTGCATTGATTGATTGTATTTCTATGCCGCCCAACTCCCTTAGGACTCTGGGCATCTTACAACGGGATATAAAATACATTTAAAAACATCATAAAAGAGTAAGAAGAAAACAGTTTAAAAATCACATATATACATATCATTCAAGCCGAACCTTGTAAAATTGTGAGATCAACGGCCCCAAGCCTGCAGAAAAGCCAGTTTTTCAATGCTTTCCAGAAGGTCAATAGAATGGGGTCAGTCCAGAGTTAGTTGTTTCCAGAGAGCCAGGGCAGCCACAGAGAAGGCCCTTCTCCGCGGGCCCACCAGCCAACACTTTTTAGCTGACAGGACCTGGAGATCTGTGAGATCTTACTGGTCACTGGGAACTATGAGGTAGAAGCGATCTCAGAGATAACCCGGCCCTGAGTCATGTAGGGCTTTAAAGGTAATAACCAACACCTTGAATTGAGCCTGGAGGCCAATAGGGAGCCAGTGGAGCTTGGTGTAATGTGAATGGATTTAGGTGAACCTATAACCACTCGCGTGGCTGCATTCAGGACCAATTGTAGTCTCTGAATGCTCTTCAGGGGTAGCCCCATGTAGCGTGTGTTGCATAATCCAACCATGAGATGATAAGGGTATGAGTGACTGTGTGAAGAACCTCCTGATTCAAGTAGGGTCTCAACTGGTGCACCAGATGAACTCATGCAAAGGTCCCCGTAGCCACAGCTATTAGATGTTGGTCTAATCTTAGCTATAGGTCTAGGAGGACACCCAAATTGTGAACCTGTTCTGAGGAGGACAATTTCTCCCCTACCCCCCCTCGAGCCAAGGATGAACAGTCAATACAATCTTTAGGAAGCAGTACCCTCAGCCATTCGGTCTTGTCTGGGTTAAGTCTGGGCCTGTTGACACCCATCCAGACCCTCACAGCTTCTAGGCAGCAGCACATTACATCCACTACTTCACTGAACTAATGTGGGATGGAGATATACAACTTAGTTTCATCAGCATATTGCTGATACCTCACCCCATAAATATTAAATAGGAGGGGAGAGAGGACCAACCTCTGAAGCACCCCACAAACAAGGGGTCTAGAGGTCGACCTCTGTCCCCCTGGCAACACCGACTGTGAACGACCAGAGAAGGAGGATGAAAATCATCTCAGCATAGTGCCTCCCAACCCTAGCTCCCTTAGTCATCCCAGAAGGATACCATGGTCAATGGCATCGAAACCTACTGAGAGGTCAAGTAGCACCAAGATAGAGGAATGACCCCCATCTCAGGCTTACCAGAGATCATCCATTAGTGTGACCAAAGCAGTTTCCATTCTTATATGGTGATATTATAATGATTTTGTCTTTTTAATAGTTAAAAGCTCAAAATGACCGTGAAGCTCAGAGCATAGACATTATTTTTACAGAAAGACAGAGGTAAGTACCTAAATACATTTTTTTTTAAAAAAATGTGGAATGGAATTTTCATATGCATTCCAGTTTGTCCGGGGTATATTTTCAAACATTTGAAGAAGCCTTTCATAATTTGCATATTTACCACACTAAAAAAGCAACAGTAACAAGAATTGGTATAAATACTGTATTGTGAAGTAGCTCTTATTAAGTGTGGGATAATTCAGTACAGTAGATGAGAGCAGATTGACAAAACCAGTGGTCTCCCTTCAGAAGCCATTGACTGCACTGAATTATCCCACATTTAATAAGAGCTACTTCATAATCACAACCACATTTTTCTATTCTATTATTGGATGCAAATTTTTATTTATAATTGCTATTTCTTAAACTCCCATTCCCTCAGAGATTAATTATGTAAATAAATGCAAATAATATAGGCATCATAAAACAAATGTCATAAATTACCACAGAAATTTAATTCATTGCGTTAGAAATCCATCATATCAATATCTGCTAAATCACAGTTGTAATGTTTTTCTTAATAAGTTTAGATCATATGAAATTGATCAATGACAACACAGATTGTGTGTGTGTATTTTTGTCCTATATATAGGACAATGAAGGGCACAATTCTGTGTTAATAATAGAAATAGTTTCAGTCTATAATATATATGGTAAACATTTATGGATCAATATATTTGTCTTCAATAAATCCTTCATCTTCTGGAATATATGGACGGAATTGTTCAAAGACAACTATAGACTCTTCTTCATTAGTCGCTGATGCTTGTGGGGGTATCCCTAATTGAGGAGTGAACGTTTCTTCAAACATCTCAGATTCTTCTTTTTCTTGGAGGCGTCTGTGATTATAGCTTTTTAAATAACGGTACCATGTCGGAAATTTGATAGCAGCAATAATCAGTGCTGTAGTGCTGAGGATAACTGCTAGGACACCCATCAAAAAAGTCCAGCTTTTGCCAACAGGCTGAATACCTGCAGGTTGAAATAAAGTATTTGTAATGTGTAGTCATCCTCCGTAACTCTCTGTTCTACACAAACATTTTGAGAAATTGTTTGATTTCCAGAGGCCATTTGTTAATGTCTATTGATCTGATTAAGCAAACAGTCCTCTTCCTTATGAGAAATATGGGCTTTAGGTTAGCAGCCTATTGAATTTTTTTTAAAAGATATAACTGCTGTAAACATTTAAAGTAATTTTAATTGACTATTATTTTGTAATTGTTATTATTTATTAAACTTGTCAACTAGTGTGGTACTTTTAAATATCACATATGGAATTTCAACTGAAGTAATAATAAATTAATGATTAATCTTGACTTTCTATATAGATCTCTGGTACCTGCCTAAGTCATATTTAAAATCAAAATAAATTATATTATTAATGACATTTTATACACTTAAAACTCCAAAACCCTGAGTCTGCGGAGAGGGGCGGCATACAAATCCAATTAATAATAATAATAATAATAATAATAATAATAATAATAATAATAATAATAATAATATACACTTAATTGTTTATTTAAATTAAAATGTACCTGAATGTGCTGGTCCATTTGTATAATTACATGTAGTACCATTGGTAATATTAATAGTAGTAAAAGGTGAGACATTTGTTCCACATATGCCCATTTGTTTATAATTTAATGTATTTGGGTCCTTGTTAGGGTATTCTTCCAAAGTAATTGGAATAGGGCATGTAGTATTGTTCAGATTTTCTGTAAATATATTCAGTATCAGCATTAAAATGTTTGGCCTGCACTCTTATATAAAGACAAACTTTTTATATTAAAATATTGTTTAGTTTATAAATGTAAAAAATGGATGAGATAGCACAATATGATTGACAGAGTGAAGCAAAGTAAATAGTATGTAACATAATAAACCAAAATCCGTGGTCTTTTAGGGCAGATAACAAGATAAACATATCAACAGAAAATATTTAGCATTCATGCACAGAAAGCAAACTTCATTTGAGAATTTCAAAAAATGCTGTCCAGGTTTACTGATCTTACTCATTAACAACTGGTTTGCATATATCAGAAGAATTTTGTAGTGAAATGCCACTTTCTTGGTTCTAAGTTTAATGAATAGCTAATTCAAAAATATAATCCATCACTGTCAGCTTCAGTAATGGAATAATTCATTAGATAATCATCTGGAAAATGTTATAGTAGTAAAAAATCAATTCTAGTAATGTACAGTATCTCACAAAAACTGGACATCCAAAGAAAACAATTTCTGAGTAAAAATGTATGAATATGCTGTTTTAACTATCATTATAAAACAGAACAACAGGTATATTATTGTGTTACTTATCTGTTTAAATTGTGTTAATTGCTTTCTTAGAAGGATATTCTTTAGAACTCCAAAGTGACTCACTTATAAGCAGATACTGAAATGTAGGATTATCAGATCTGCATTGGAAAACCCTGAACAACTAGCAGATAACAGCAGTTAATTTTTTCTCTATGCTATCATCTACTGGTCCCCTTGATTTTTTTTCCAGCTCAGATCTGGTAGATAGCCTTAATTAAAGTATCAAAGTTATTTTAGTAAATTACATTATTCTGAATATATTTCTGATTCGCTGTGCAAACCTCTTTTCTAATCCACTTGGATAAACAGATAACTCTTGAAATTGCTATTTCAAATACTTTAAAATATGAGGACTATATTTAGTTTCATATGGGGATGCTAACAAGTGTTAAACCATGCCTAAATGCTTCATATGTGATTGGAATGATCCCAAACCAGGTCCTGCAATATTAGACAAAGAGTCTTGCCAATATTTAGTTTCACTTTCAAAGATACTAGCATTGTGCATAAATTAATTCATGATAAATAAATTTAAAAACTCAATTACATAAGCTCATTTCCCAATCCAGCTGTTTGGAAATCACATTAATGTTGTATATAAGCCAAGTATCTTATCCTGTTCCAATATACAGTTTTCTTTTACAGTTTTTGGTTCCCAAATTAGGAATTTCAGAAAGCGATTCTGAAATTACTTTTAGAAATGGAAAAACAATCAAGACTAAATATATATTGACCTACCAGTTATCACAATAGAGCTATTCAGCCAATGATGGTCACATGAAGAAGTCACATTTCCATTTAATTGAATACATATTAAATTAACTGTTCCCTTAACATCAAAAACTTTTAAAAAATTGTTTTCTAAGTTTAGGACTTTCAACTTCTTTAGCCCGGCAAATACATCAGGATTTAATTCTGTAATTTTGTTATTTTGTAGATTCAGAATTTGCAATTCATTCAAACCAGCAAATGCTGCTTTTTCAATTGTTTGGATATAATTGTTACTGACATCAAGAATTTTTAACTTTAAAAGTTTTACAAAGCTGTAATTAGAAACAACGACAATAGAGTTGTTGTTCAAATACAGTTCTGAGAGATTATTGTACTGCCACAGCATTGCTGTGTCATTCTTGTCTAAAATAATATGGTTACAACTAAGATATAACACAGAAATGTCTTTGTTTATGTTAGAAGGAACAGAAACATGGTTTTTTGCCACTTCCTGACAATTTACCTGTGAAATGGGAAAAAACAGTTAAATACCATAACAAATTATTCACAAAAATATTTTACAAATCTTTATAATATTTGTTGTTTAAAAAGTGACTGTCAGCTCAAACAGAAATTCATGTAATTTAGATAATAAAATAAAGAACCATGTGACAACAAAATCCAACAAGATTAGAAAAGTAGCAACAGAGAACAGCAAAATAAACACCACCCAAATCAGAAACAAAGCTGTTTCTAGTTATGAATATTTTTATTCCAAGTATACTGTATACAAGAAGGAATGTTGATTCTGGATACTTTAAAATTTCCATATTCCAAAGTCTTTAGAAAGCTTTCTGTAATGGAGTAGGAAACATAATGCATGTGACATTTTCATGTAACCTAGACTGAAAATTATCTTTTGGTATAAGGAGCTGTTTCATTCTAAAAATCTCCATAGCTGGCAAAGGATGCAAGGGACACCACATGTTGACATATGCATCATACCAACATGCCCATGTGACCATTTTAAATTGTTAATTATTTGCATCAGATATCATGATCAGGAATGCTTCTTCACTTTTTGGGCTGATTTCATCTCATGAAAATCAAATGTGGTATATAATAGCATCTTCTGCAATAAATACATCATGACCCAGATCTGTTTATTATGTCATTGTGATTTATAATGGACACTATATGTTCAGCAAAATATGATACTTGAAGCAATTGAATCTGAATACAGTGATACCTTGTCTTACGAACTTAATTGGTTCCAGGACAAGGTTCGTAAGGTGAAAAGTTCGTAAGACAAAACAATGTTTCCCATAGGAATCAATGGAAAAGCGATTAATGCGTGCAAGCCCAAAATTCACCCCTTTTGCCAGCCGAAGCATCCGTTTTCGTGCTGGTGGGATTCCCATGAGGCTCCCCTCCATGGGAAACCCCACCTCCGGACTTCTGCGTTTTTGCGATGCTGCAGGGGAATCCCAGCATCGCAAAAACCGCCGCTTCGCTAGCAATGGAAGTCCGGAGGTGGGGTTTCCCAGCGGGGGAAGCCTCAGCGAAATCGCAATTGTATGATGAGGGGTTCGTAAGACGAGGTATCACTGTATTACAAAATGTTCAGTCCTATATTGAATTTCTAATCCCCTGATGGCGAAACTATCGCATGTGTGCCGCAGGTAGCACACAGAGCCATATCTGAGGGCACATAAGGTGTTGCCCTGTGTCAGCTTCAGCATGCATGTGCACACTGAACAGCTGATTTTGGATCTTCCAGAGGGTGGGGGAGGCCATTTTTGCATTCCCCAAGCTTCAGGAAAGCCTCTAGAACCTGTTGAATACAAAAAATAGTCCCAGTGGTACTGTTATATACTTTCCTGAAGCCTAAGGAGAACCAAAAATGGCCCAATGGGCCTACCAGAAGCCCAGAAGTTTCAGTGAAGCCTGTGTGCATGTGTGTGGGGGGGAGTGTGTGTATGGGTTATGTGCACATGCCCAGGGGGAGGGCATTGCATTATGGGTGTGGGAAAACATGCCGCTATTGCATGCATGTGCGTCCTTTTGGCACCTGGGGTTCATCATCACTGCTCTAATCTCTTACAATAAATATTCTCTAATGGGGTTTTTTAACACTCTGAAGAAGCATTTCTTAATTTTGGTATGGATTGTGTGACATGCTCTGGGCACATATATGTTCAAGAGTGGTGGAATGACCACTCTTGAACATATGTGCTCAGGAGTGGTCTAGGTATTAGGTATTAATAGAAATATGTGATCATTATATTTTATAAATATCACAAATTTATACATGTTCTAAAACATTTTTAAACTGCATAGCATCATAAAAATAGCTCTATTGTATCTAAATCTCATTCTCATCGAATTAGAAATTGGGAGCTAACAGCTAAACAATGATAACTTACAGTTTGAGATGTATCACTGCATTCAGTACTGACATAATGAAGACCTGCAACCAGTATCAGGAGCCAAGCAAGCTTCATGTTCAAAATCTGTTAATTTTTGATATAATTCAAATAGTAACAAGAATGGAGGATTTAACATAGAAAACTAAGGAGCTATTATTTGTTCTTTGGGTCATGATTTGTCGCCATAATACGAAAGTCAATTGCAGAGCAAAATAAATGAATAGAATTCTTAGAGTTTAATTAAAGCATTGAAATTAAAGTTTTCATCCCTAAATCATTCATTCAACTATCTGATGACCTACTGTATGGAAGAAACGCTTACTCTGACTTTACAAAAGATAAGATACTGTGCATGATGTGAGCAAAAACACACACATACTCAAATACCTACACAGAGAGATGCACACAGTAATTCTTCATACTCCCATATTCCCAAATTCTGCCTTTTGTTTTGAATAATGATACATAGAAACTTTTGCAAAGGTGATTGACAAATCAACCCCACGCAGAATGCATATAGAGGAGGCAAAATTCTGGCCTAGAACTTTCTAAATTGTCTCTCCAATTTCAGAGTGTTTTTTTTTTCTTACAGAAAATGTGACTAGGTAGGAAAAAGCCTGTGAAACGTGCTCCCTCAATGTTTCAAAGTATCTGTGATTTTCTCTCTAAAGCATCTTTAGCTGGCAAACCAAACAGCAATTATTATTTTTAAGAATTCAAAGAATGCCAAGTCCACTTGCTAAAAGTACAAACTCTTCATATAAATGCATTGATTCATCTAATTAATATTGTTGTAGATTTTTATAAAATACAAAAAAACCCACCCAAATATTCTCTAAATGCAACTTCAATAATTTAAGAGCATTGCTTTTTGCTCCCACTGAGCTGTAAAATGGTTGCACTTTAAAGGGCAGCACAAAGCAGAGAGTCATCTCTCATTGTCATGATGCAATTTATGTGACCATTCTTTATAAAAAACAGTGCATAAATCTCTCAAAGATTGATAAAAAATACAGTTAACAAGATGTTTATTTTATACAGTGCGGTAGCCTGCGAAACAAAACCAAGGTTGCGGTAAAGTTTCGTGGTGAAAACATCTCTCAATCTTACCTTCAGGCTTCAGCCATATTTTTTTTTAAAAATCAAGCATAGGCAATTTCTCAAGGTTTGCTATTTATTGCCGAAGCAATCTTTGTTATGTTTTAAGTGGTTTAAAAGCAAAGTACAATTTCAAGGCAACAGTAGAGTTAAATACAACTTCTAACAAAGCATAAATCGTTCAGTATCTTTTCTGAATTTCATAAAAAATCAGAACCAGACATTATATGCACACACACACACACACACAATGAAGGAAATTTTAGTATCACACAATTGTACCATGATTTATTTGTATATAACATACCTTCTTAATTTTTCTTCGGAATATCATTCTCGCATATTATCCTATGATTGAAAAAGACGAGAGGGAAGTTGTAATGTTTCTGTACTTGGCTGCAACCTTTGTACCCAATTAGCAGGGAGGAAGTTTAAAATAAAGTGCAGGACACCTTTAGCAAAAGATTGACTATTTGTGTTCCTCTATGCTTAAGAGCCTTTCAACCAATCAAGAAGACTTTTGAATATGATCTGTGCAGTTTTATGACATTAAATTGCAAGATGAGGGCGCACTAATCTAGAGTTTTCAATAAAACTTTGCACTGGATACAAAGAGCTAAGGCTAGAAAGTTAGAGTTCTTCATTTTTTAATGGGGTGATGACTGCTACTAGCAGGTTTTTTTTAAAAAAATCAGTCCTGGCACATAACATAGCCTGTCTATAAATTTTGTTTTTAAAAGAAAACAGGCATATGCTTGATTTTAGATAAAGGTCAAGAAAAAACAGATAACAAATAGTAGCTGAGCTTCATAATAAGGGTCTGAACAGTGTAAGGAAATGTTGTTTGCCCCCGGAGGCGGAGTAACGACGCTGAGACATGGATTGTGGATTAATTAAGAGTCATTTATTAATTAACATATTTAAATAACTTTAAATAACTTTAAATAAATAAATTTGAATATTTAATTCAACACAAACTAAGGACCTGCAGAGCCAAAACTTAACGGGGCGGAAATTCCTACCATAACATTCTTTGGCAACATTGGGCAATAACTCCTTGCTGAACCAGGTGAAGGTACCACCTTCACCTGGATCCTAGCCACACCTCTGCGTGTGGGAGGAGATCACCCTCCAATCCCCGTGGGACATTGGATCCGGTGATTCCCATGGACATCCTCTCTCCAATCCCCGACGTTGCTCGAACCTCTAGTTCCTGGAGAGAGGCGGTCCATCACCCTTTAATGATGCCCTGAAAGGAGCATGCGCAGTTGCATCTAATTGCCCATTTCCGCCCCAAACCTGCCAAATCCCAATGACCAAAGGGAGGCCTATTTATTATCTAAATACACCGCACCCCCTAACCAAACCAATCCGCACCCGTCAGTGTGGAATAGGCGAAAAAACGGCCGCCTCTAAAGGGGAGGCCGCAAAAAATTCCTATTCGGCCCCGAGGCGACCTCTGGAGGACACACTGGTGATAGCGGAGGGTGGGCGGGTGTTTGCTCAGAAGAAAAACCAGTGCGGGTCTCATGCAGATCGCCCTTTAAATAGGGCGATCTGTGGGCCCGCCTCAGCCAGCCGGCAGCGCGCTCTCATTGGCGCGCTGCCAGAAGCCGAACTTCCGGTTTCCGAAGACCCGGAAGTTCGCAGCTCAAAAGAGCTGCATCACCGTCGCCCCCCGCCCCTGAGGCAACTCCGGCCAATGGTTAAAACCGTTGGCCGGGTATTTCTGTCATACTTTCTTTAATAGTCAGGTCCTCTTCCAAATCCACCTCAGCAGTTTCAGTGTTTTAGTTACTGTAAGCAAATTATGGCCCTCATGACCCTTTTTTTGTGGTCTCAAGAGAACCCTCCAAACATATTGTTTAATTTATTGTTTAATGAAATATTAGCTAAAATAATGATAATATTGTTTAATTTTTTTTAAAAAAATCTTGAAAACAAAAAATCCCCATAGTTGACAATAGCATTTCTATGTTGCATAGAAAATCCATGAAGTCATTAGAAATCAAGGAAAATTTTACTTTTTGTTGTTATTGCTTTGTTTTTGCTTTCACTCTCTTTAGTGTAAAATTTACTGCTGTTCTAAATTTAAAAATAATTAGTATTAAAAAAAAGTGAACCGGGTTTACACAATATTTATTTTTGTGATGCAGCAAAGAAAAACTAATTCAAGCTGTGGAAGATGACATCCGGAAGGAAAAACAAGCAGCAGAAAATATAATAAAAAATATGTCGGAAGAAGATCAAACCAAGTACATAGAAATGAAAATGGCAAATGAAAAGCTCTTGCAGGTAGTCTTTGATATTTCCCTAATTTACAGTTTGATATGTGCCGGCCTAGTTTCAGACCAAGGAATTTTTAAAAAAAATTCTGGAAGCTTCAGTCAACATGTCAGAGGAAATATCTTCCAGCCAAATCTAAGATTTTAATCTTTTAAAGGTTGAACGGGTGTGATTGACTCTTTATCACATAAATTATGTTACAGAATCTACCAACCTCTTTTTCTTTCTTATACATTTAGTTCTCCAGTCTCTTTCCAGATGCATGCTTTCTTATTTTAAAGAGACCATAGATGTGTGGCTTGGTAGCTGTCTCTCACATTGGAGGAACTAGCCATTGCAAGACTAATGTGCACATTAGGCATGCATGATTATTTAGTGTGATGCTTTTCTTTGTAGAAAAGCTCCATGTTGGAATGAAATATTTGATTAACCCCCTTCAAGAAAAAAAATGTTCAGAACAAGATAAATGAATCTAAAGTTTTAAGGAGACAACGTTTTTCTTTAACATCAGAACGTTTACAATAATGTCACATTTTGAAGCATGAGTTATAATCTAACTTTGCTTGACTCAATTACTGAATTACAGCTATTATTCCTTATGTTTTTATATTTGTTTCTATAAGAATCTCATTTTAGCTGTGTAGGAACCTAGTAAATTAATTTTGACTATAACATTTAGCAAATAAAAACCCTAAAATGTGGAGAGATTCCCATTCAGATTTTGAGTTCATCTGTTTCAAAGGGAAACTGATTTCCATAGTTTATTATCTACAAATGCAGAAGAAATTATTCCAATTATTCCTGGAATAATTATTCCTAGGAGATCTACATTTAGAGTCACAGCCTAAGGCTGGTGGAAACTGAAATAATTCATGTCCTGAGGATCTAAAGATGATGATGATCATGTTGATGAGGGAATTAATCCAATGATTAAATTATGCAAAGAAACGGGTGACTTCAAGTATAAGATTGGATGCCGTGAATACATATGTACATTTATATAGAATATGATCATAACTGGGCTGCCCATAAAGCCTTGATTTTCAAAGTTCCTTTCAAGCACTAAATCTCTTTAACAGTTTTTTATTATATGAAAATCTTACTTCCTCTCCTAGGAATTGTCTTCTTTACAACAAGAAATGGATGCTGTGAATATGAAAGAACAAGTTCTGGAAGCAGTATGTATTTTTCTATTCTCAAATTCATTACATAATGGAAAGATAAGTTGAAATGTGATGATTGTATGTCTTACATACAATTAAAAATAATGTCAAAATCCCTGTCTAGTTTCATTTTAGCTGTTTGTTACCTTCAGAATACTATCTAATCCTCGGGAAGGGAAGGACTAGTTAGGTGGATAAACAAAGTGAAAAACAGTTTAAATACCTGATTTTTTTTTGTGGGTAAGGTAAATAAAAAAGGTGAATATTGTTGCTTGATGTTATTAAAAGTATTGTCCCAAGATGTAAGCTGTTCCAAGTAAAGCTGCCTTTTGCCATTGACTGAAATTGATTTTGTAAATGTCATTGGTGTTCATGGGGACTCCATATGTTTAAAGATTACACCCCAAGCATGTACAGTGGTACCTCGTCTTACGAACTTAATTTGTTCCGTGATGAGGTTCGTAAGTAGAAACATTCGTAAGATGAAACAATGTTTCCCATAGGAATCAATGTAAAAATGAATAATGCGTACAAATTCATTAGGAAAATCCCAAACTTTAGAAGGGAGGCGAATGGAGGGCGCGGAGGAGGAGCGAAAAGGGGTGGATGGAGGAAGCAAGGCTAGCGGGGTGCTTGGAGAGGCAGCGAAATGGTGTGTGGGAAGGAAGAAAGGCGAGGGGGTGCCCCTCCCTTTTCTTCCTTCAAACACACCCTTTCAGTGCCTTACAAGCACTCAGTTCACCTTGCTTCCTTCACACAAACAAGCACTCAGTTCACCTTGCTTCCTTCACACAAACTCTTTTGCTGTCTCTCCAAGCCACTCCTCCCTTTTCTTCCTTCAAACACACCCTTTCAGTGTCTCTCCAAGTACTCCGTTCACCTTGCTTCTTTAACACAAACGCTGGCAACGGAAGTCTTGAGGTAGAGTTTCCCAGCGAGGGGAGCCTCAAGGGAATCCCAACGGTGCAATAACGGGCGCTTTGGCTGGCAACGGAAGTCGGGAGGCGGGGCATCCCAGCGGCAGCGGCTTGGGTTCGTAAGGTGAAAATAATTCGGAAGAAGAAGCAAAAAAATCTTAAACACCAGGTTCGTATCTTGAAAAGTTCATTAGAAGAGACATTCGTAAGAAGAGGTACCACTGCAAAATATATTGGTACTATTCTTGCTTTCTTTTGCCATAATCATTCCATTGCTATTTGAAGGTATTTACATTTTGTTTATTTTGTCCAGTTGTTTCTTTTCTACTTCTATTATTATGATTTGTCAGCAAAGTATTTGAATGGATTTGGCATTTTTATTTATCAAGTCCTTCTCAAAAACTTGGGATAAGTGGATATTATTTAATTATTCATTCTATTACTATATTCAACTCAGCGATACATTTAGTAAATTTTAACATAAAATACTGGAAGGGATCATTGTTTCCTGAAGGAAAATTATCACTATTTGCTTCCTTTGTTGGGTAACAGTAAGCCATGTGGCTGGATTCTATATTACATAGCATAATGACTGACTTTAGCCATTGGGACTTGTAAACTCATGCAGTTGTGTCTCATTCAATAAATAAAAGTCAAACTATTTCTAAAGTGGGAACTTTTAAGTAGACTCCTACTATTCAATTTATAATGTTAAACCACAGTATTATACTAATCAAGAGAGCTTTGGGTAACTTTTTAAATACTTGTTGTCTTCAGTTCAATTACTCCCACAATTTTTATATGTATGTATCAACTATTCTATGAATTTTCCCATTTGATACTCTATTAAAAAGTTGTTATGTGATACTTCAAAGTTTATAACTTTGATATTACTTCAATTAGTTTTAAAATCTCACCAGAAAATAATTTTGACAGCTGCTTTTATTACCTTGTAATTTTCATACATTGGGAATTATAATTTGGATAATACATGTGTTCTGAAATCAAGAATGATTTAGAAGGCTGAGAAATAGATGGGAAATAGGAAAATGGATATAGATATTAATTAGGAGTGTATATCTCTGTATGTGAAGATAGAAAATGGCTTTGTTCTATCTGTTTGTTTAGAAGTATTTAGGAGGGATAATCTATGAATCAATGAATATATATAATATAAAGAATGTATGGTCAATATACTCTGGTTTCTCTTCAGATTATATAAATCTTTTGCCTTTTATTAAAGAATGTATGGGCATAGGGCTCAGTTTTGGCAGGAACTTTCCTATGCGACTCTCTACTTGCTGGTTAGACATAAAATAATGTGATTTGCAAGCCAAAATCAATTCATTGTCCCTAGTCATTACCTTTTATTAGTTGTATAAATACAAAATACCACTTGCATGTATTCTGTCTTTAGGAAATTACCCACTCCCAAATTAAACAAGAGGCCTTACAGCTGTATGAAAAACTCCATGGTCTTGAGGAACATCGAGATCAAATGATTGCAGAGGACAAAAACATGGGATCTCCCCAGGAGGAGAGAGAAAGACTATTAAAACAGGTAGAAAAAAGACTGTGTAACATTTGTAAAACTCAATTAACAGGTGGAAATAAAGGCCTATAGTACTTACATATCATGTTAATGTAGAAAAGCCACACTTATTTTCACCATCATGACTCTAGGCCAGCAAATGTAATGATTGGAGCTTGGTGACCTTGACCAACAGAGCTAACTGTGAGAGCACATTTTTGTAAGGAACTCTATTCTCTTTTGTTTGGAAGGAGATACTGTATGTTGATTGTGACTTAGTATTCACATATCATAAAAACTGAGAAGGCAATAAATATGTATGTGTTATACAATTTATTTTCCCTTCTCTGATAGACTGAAATACTGGACTAACCAAAAGAGTTAATAAAATGTATCATATTTAGATGGCTGAAAAATATCAAGGATGTAACTAAAAGATTATGAAAATCTGATTTAGTAGCAGTAGATGTGAAAAACTACCTAAGCTACCAGTGCCATGTAGCTGACAAAAAATGTAAAGTGAATATAGGATATCTCCAGGAATGACATTTGTGCTATTCTGGGTTTAGTTCTGTGTCCCTTGAATCCCAAACCATCAACTTTAGTGAATATCTGAGCAGATATATTTGGAGACATTTCTGCCCCTATAGGTAAGACTTATAATCCTATACATTGATTTATAACCTGTAGTTTAACAACTAGTCAAAGTTAAGATGGACCTCCATGAGCTACTTACAGCCTATTTTCAAAGTTACAATAATTGCACCCACAGTGGTGTGATACATTTTGGGCAGTTGGCAACTAGGTCCCTTTTGTAGCCATTTCTAACATCCCATAGTCATATGACTGTGATTTGAAATGTTTGGGGGGGGGGTGTTTGCTGATTCCCACCTATTTACTTTCCCACTGGAGAAAATGGATTCACTTAACAACTGCCATGTTTGCCTAATGACCAGTGCATTCTCTTAAGGGCGTCACAAAAAATGTCAAAAAATTAAGTCAGCTCACGATGGCTTGACTTATGACCACAATAACTTATGACTATAATTCTGGGCTTAATTTTAGTTCTATGTGAAACACTACTTGTATATTACCTTTCTATGATACATATATTTGATACTGAAAGACAATACAAGTAATATCAGTCTGTTTCTACAGCTAAGTTAGCATTGTTACCATTCTTTCCATAACTGAGTAATTTATTTGGGTCACTAAGAAATATGTTATTTTACTGTTATTTCTTTTTAAGGTGAAGGAAGACAATCAAGAAATAGCAAGCATGGAGAGGCAGTGAGTGCTTTTTTATATTGCTCCTCTAGTTTTCAATGTCTGCTGTAAAATCAGTTTCATTTATATCCGCATATTTTTGGAAGATTTGTCAGTCGTGTGTATTGTATCCATTGACTGTAAAAAGAAGCAGGGGTGTTTTTATGAGCTGCTTGTTGAAATATTCTGAAGAATCATATGTGAAAATGGAGCATCTGATGTCTTAACTAGTTAATGACACTGTAGTATTAACAATAGTACAATAGTACAGTGGTACCTCGTCTTACGAATGCCTCTACTAACAAACATTTTGAGATACTAACCCAGTCTTTGAGATATTTTTGTCTCTTCTTCCAAACTATTTTCACCTTACGAACCAGAGCTGCTGCCGCTGGGATGCTCCGCCTCCGGACTTCCATTGCCAGCCGAAACACTGGGATTCCCCTGAGCCTCCCCTCGCTGGGAATCCCCACTTCTGGAGTTCTGTTGCCAACTGAAGCGCCCGTTCTTGCTGGGATTACCCTGAGGCTGCCCTCGCTGGGATTCCCTTCATTTTTGCCAGCGCTGCTTTGAATCCCACTGAGGGAAGGCTCAGGGAAATCCCAGCAACGCAAGAATGGGCACTTCGGCTGGGTTCTTTTAATTAATGTTTTACCTACATTTGTCTCTGAAATCAAACTTAATTTGAGAAAGTCAGGTAAAGAAACACTACTCTGCTGTAACATTATTGTAATGAATTTTTTAACCAGCAGGGGGACACATTATTTAACATAAGAAATTCTTATGTTCTTACATTCTCTACAAAATTAAACTCGCTTAGGTAAAATTGTATAAACTCAGTTCAAAAATATGAAGAAGGGAAAACATGTTAGGAGAAAAAGACAATGTTGTTTGATTGTTAGTCTGAAAGCTATTTGTTCAGTACTTTTTGCAAAAAGCTAGTGTCTAAAGCTGCATATTTATAGTTATCACCATGCCCTTTACACATTGTTTTAGGCTAACAGAGATAAAAGAAAAGATCAACCATCTCAATGAAGGAATCCGGCAGCTTGACATGGATTTAGAGGAACACCAAGGTGAAAGAAGGCTTTGAGACCTGAATTCCAAACTTTATTTAAATGTTCTATTATAGTTGATTCAGAAATGGGGTTATTTATATTCAGATAGTCTGTGAATTGTGAATAGATACAAAAATGTGCCCATATATGCAAACTGCATAATTGTGTGCAACATTTTATTCCATACTTATATATGATAATTATTTTCATTTGTTACCTTCCTGTAGTTTACCTTCCGCTTCTATCCATTTTCTTACTGCTAAAACATCTATAAAAGATGTTCACAGCTAATACAGCTTCATAGTGCATTGCACCTGATAGCTTGTTAACTGTCTGGAAATATCCCTTTTCTCAAAAGACTTTAAAGAATGTATTTCACTATGAATGAAAATAATAATAATGGTGTGACAAAAATAAGGCAAAAATTAATCCTACCTAGTAAGAGTTGTTCATATTCTATCATCATGCAGCAAAACTCCCATTAATCCTTGCAACATATATAGATAATCTTCTTACTTGCTTTGTGTAAGCAAGACTATTTGGAAGAATGTGAATGTGGGTAATTCTCTACATATGTATAATGAAATGTTCCATATATAATGAGTTCCATGCAATTGGGGGAGGGGGAAGTGTTTCAACTAATAATGTAGCCTTTTCCAACTTAGTGCTTCCCAAATCTGAACAGATTATTGTGGGAGTTGTAATCCAGTGACACCCAATGATGCTTCTATTCTATACAGAGGGCACACCTTGGGTTGTTTTACCGAAATGGTGCCATCTTATGGAACCCAAAAGCCATGCCTTCTCAATGACAGCAGTTGATATTTGGCTCATTCATCAAACATTTGGGTCAATTGAATAGAATTCCCAATTTGAGGAGTTACAATATAATCAGCTTTTTTATGTTTATTGATTCATTATTTTTCTTTTCTTTTCTTTTTTCTTTTCTTTTTATATGTTGCCCAGAGTCATGTTATTTGAATTGGGCAGTCATTTAAATGACCTTAGATAAATGAAACAAGTACATGTAGATGTATGTTTTGATTTAATATCTAAAAGGAAATAATTATCTTAATGCTATCTCCTTAGACGTGTGATTTAAACAGTATTGTTTTTCTTTCTTGAGTCTTATGTTTGATCATATAATTAGTATTTGATTTTAGCCTTTCCATAGTAATTCCATCGTTCTGCTTTTATCTGTTTTATTTTCATACACTTTTTGCATCGTTTTCCTATATTGCTTGGATGACTGTAGATGGTAAGAAATTGTTTTACTATTTATAGCTTGATAACTGAAGCTATTTTTCATAAAATATTTTTCAAATATTTTTTTTGTTTAAGCCTCAATCTACATCTTCATTCAGGGTCCTCTGAAAATTAGATTTTAAATTCAGTATTTTTTTTCCTATCATGAAAGGGAATATTGACAAAAATAGGACCCTAGTTGCCAGGATGTTTTAAAAAATGTCTTCTTAGGACAGTGCACATATTTATAATTTATAAATGCAAACAGTAAGAATGTCATCTAATATAGCAGGGAAAATAGAAGGCAGGACTACCAGTTCTAATATGGTTTATTTTTAGCTTATGCATTCCATTTTTCTTTAGGTTCTAAAGCTGTTATCTACTCGCTTAATTTTAAATTTTTGTATGTGCCATTTTTGTAAGTCAATAGAGATTACAGTTATCATAAATAAAGTGTGGGTATCATAGATGTATATCATGGAAGAGATATATCATGTATTAATTCAAATGCATCTTATTTATCTTTCAATTTGCCCCCAGTGCACTCAACAGGACTCTTAATGCTTTACAATAATGTTGAATGATGTAATAAAACATCTGTGGTTTTAAAAAAAAGTCCTAATACAATGATTTATTTGATCAATTTTTAAGGTCACTCACTCTATGACTAGACCACTTATAATGGGTTAAAAACAGTGAAAATAAAGACATTGAAAAGAATGAAGGGAAGAAATAGATTCAAATATTCTACAGCACTGCTAGTTGTTAGTGGCCACACACCAAAGTAAGGCAGAGCCTGCAGGAAGAGTCAGGTCTTAAGTGCCTTCCTAAAGGCATTTAATACAAAGCACTAAAACTATACATCATAGATCAGCGCCATTTCTTTCACTATTTGTCCTTCAACATGATTCCATTTTTAACATTTTTTAGAAGGTCAATAATATAGAGGTCAACCTGATATCAACAGGGAGGCTGCTCCATATTGCAAGTGTGGCCATTAAAAATAGTTTATTTAATAGGAATTTGAATAACCTGTTTAAAAACTAGAACACATTAAACTAAAAGAAAAATAAAGTACAAAAAGAAAAAAGTAGAAGAAAAAAGACAAAAACAAATAGGAAGGAAAGAATAAATAAGAATATTGTAGCAAAATATATATATATAAAGAAATTACTTCTTCCTTCATTGGAACAAATCTAGACAATTTTGGTAACTTGCCTTTCCTAAAATATAACAAATGGTTTCTTCCCCCTATCTCTCATGTCTTATGTATAAATAAATCTTTAAAACCTTGTTCAGTCTTGGTTACAAAAGTCTATTAAAGGTTTGCAGAGATAACAATATCTACTTTAACTTTGATCAAATTAACTCATTTTGTATTCCTTCTGAATTCTTAAATTTGTATTTTTATTTGCATTTATTTGTTTTTGCTAAAGATTGAAGGAGATTCACCCAGTACTCCAAATTAACTTGTTATTATAAAAATTGCTAGTAACTAAAAAGCAATTTCCGAAAGTAATTAAGAAGGGAGGTTAAACAGTTAGGAGGAACCAAGTCAGGAATGGTTTAAATTAGGGTGGGTCCTTGCCTAACAACCAGTGGGATTTGATTAATGATGGCCATGGGAACTGCCTGGATTTCCATTGCTAAGAAAAATGGTAACGTGATATTACACTTTGACTGCATCATTTAGTAATGGAAATTTTGGTCCCACTTACCATCATTAACTAAGGTTTCCTATATCCTAATCTGTCAATACAAAACAACTGCCGTATTAATTGTTTAATTTTAAATTGTTTTTTTGTAGGTGAAAAAAATCTGAAATATAAAGAATTGAAGAAGCGAGAGGAAAGCATGGATAGTAAGTAAGATTAATAAACATATATCAAATGCAAACTTTGCATTTAGTGCCCTGAAAACATTCATTTAAGGAGAGAAGCAACCAAAAACTAAGGAGGAATTTCCCAACAGAACAGTTAATCTGAGAAACAGCTTGCTTCCAGAAGTTGTGAATGCTCCAACACTGGAAGTTTTTAAGAAAAGATTGGACAGTCATTTGTCTGGAATGGTAGGGTTTCCTGCCTAAGCAAGGGGTTGGACTAGAAGACCTCCAAGGTCCCTTCCAACTCTATTATTTTGCTAATATGTCTACTCAGAAAAAATATTATCAATGTTTTATCCTTTAGTTTCAGGTAAGTGAGAACAAGACTGCATCGTCAGTCTCTTGGTAGGAATGCTAAAACTCATAAGTCCAATTTTTAAAGTTTCCCACATAATAACTGGATTTATGGCAACACATTGAGTAAAAATTGGTTCCCATTGAGGTCTTTTGAATGTAAAATAAATTATTAGAAATTAAAAGTAAATTGAAATATTCCCTTATGTGTTGAAAAATATCATAAAAGAAAACAGACATTTGGCAAGACCGTGACTAATAAAGAATAGTAATTTCTGAAGTTAATTTCATTTCAAGAATTCTATATATTATTACTTTGCCAAGATAAATGGCTAAGGAAACATTTAGTCTATTTTAGCAGAATAGGCCACCAGGCCCTGATGAACCATCTGTGCTGGCAGGCAATGCCGGGGGTGGGTGGGGGTGGGGGTGAGTGTTAAAATGTAACTCTGGCCGATGTCATGAATGAATCACAAATTTGGATGAATTATTAATGTGGATGAATGAAATCTGGATGATAGTTTTTTATGAAATGGGGGTTTTAAAGAATTTTTTAATATTAGATTTCTACATGCTTTGTACTCTGTATTTGTTTTTGTTGTAAGCCATCTGAGTGTCGAGAAGGGCGGCATAGAAATTTAATAAATAAATGAGCCAAAGCTTCCCATTGAATTCAGTATTGCTGGTTTAGGGTCTTTCATGCAGCCTGTATATATGGTTTTAATGGATCATCATCAATATTTTAAATTGGATTTGGAAACAGTATTTTAGCCAGTGAAGCTATTGTTAGGGGGGGAAATCAATAAGGTGTAGCATTCTGCTTAAATTTTTGAATATTCTTCAGAGATTATGTTATAATAGATAAATAGATTGTGTTACAGGAGTCCAGATGGAATGTAATTGAGGCATTGAACGTCTTAGAAATATTTTAATTATTATTTGTTAGTTTGGGATATAGAGCTGAAGTGTCAATTGAGTGACAATTAAATAACTGATTCTCATTGTCCTTTTTCATATAAACTATTTTTTCATTGAATTATTTTCTGATTTTAAACTCGCTATTTATATATTTTTAAATGTTTTAACATTCAAAGCGCAATTGTAAGCAATGCTGCTGGACTTCTCTGCTGTTCCTATTGTAAACAATAGCTTCCTCTATCTTTTTTTTTTAATCTTTAGACTTTCTCGAAACTTTTGAAGAGACAAAGAACCAGGAACTGGAACGGAAATCGGAGATAGAGGCCAATATTGTGGCACTTTTAGAGCACTCAAGTCGGGTAAGACATAATCCCTCTTGAAATCCTAATTTGCTATTAGGGAAATATCTCTCTCTCAAACAAATGAAACCAAGACAATTATTTAATTTTTTTAAAAGATGAAAATCGTCCCGTTAAATAACATAGAGCCATTTGATAATAACATGGGTTTCTTAAAATTTCTTTGTGTTTGTATTTCTTCAGAAAGCAAAGAAGAGTAAATATAATAGTAATTTAGTGTCAAGAATTCTCAGACTTTGTGGTACTATGACTCTCTAAAATAATTATTGAATTTGTATGATATTACCCTCCCTATTATGAACTACACATAAAAGAGTAAGGAAGGAAGCCATTTCCTATAGGTACAGGAAGAAAAGGAAAGTCCTCACTAGTAATTGCTATCAAGGAGATGGCTGTCTTCCTATATTGAGAGCAGCCACCTTAAGAAAATATAGCACTTTGAGGATATGCTCCAGAAAGACAGGCAGTCAGGGCATGTCATTCTCCTAACATAAAAAGGAAAGGAGAAGCAATATTTCCCTGCCTGGAATGGACATCCATGCTTAGGGGTATTCCCCCAGAAAGAGTCACCTTGGCATCCCAGCAGCCAGTTAGATCCCACATAGTCGCATTCTCCAGGTCCCGTCGTCCAGACAATGTTGACTGGCGGGGCCTATGGGAAGAGCCTTCTCCATGATGACGGCGGCCCTCTGGAATGAACTCCCCCAGAGATACGTACCTCCCCCTCCGTTGGGCATGGGGGCCATGAGTGATGAGATTGTCTCCGGACATTATTAGATATGATTGGATTGGACTAGATTAATGTGTGTGAAAACATTATTTTAAAATGTGGTTTTTTAGTAAAATTTCATAATTTGTATAGTTATTTAGATTTCTTGTATATTGTTAAATTTAATGTTGCACGCCGCCCTGAGTCGTCTCGAGAAGGGCAGCATAGAAATCTAATAAGTAAGTAAGTAAGTAAGTAAGTAAGTAAGTAAGTAAGTAAGTAAGTAAGTAAATAAATAGAAGGAAAATTACCTTTTGTTGGAGAGTACTCAAGAATGAGCAAGTTCATAGGAGTCATTATAGTGAGTAAAAAGTTTATTGAAGAATGTTTCAGCAGCTGGATCCTGCATATGGCTTGGTCTGGTACCAACAAGCTCCATGTCTAGGCAGCGTAGGAGTGAGTACAGACTCCCTTACATTTTTATCAGAGCTCCTTAAGGGATAACCACAGTTGGAGAAGTCACTGAGAGTTCTTCCTTCCTAATATAGATTTTCAAAAGTAAACGCAATTAATAAATGAAGAGTCTACCCTTGCTTTAGCTTTTTTCATCCTGAAATGGTGTTTTTACAACAAGATCTTTCTTAAACACATTTTAAGCCTCTTTGATCTCTTTGAGATCTTAGCTACTAGGATAGAAGAATACTTCTTTGGTTTGTTTAACATTAGTGTTAGCACTTAATTAAGGTAGGGTTACATTTTCAGGGGTTTTAAAAACATAGCTCATAGGAAGTCATTGGGTTCCATAGAATTGATCTTACTTCTCCTCTTTCCTTTTCCCCCATCACTTTTGTTTCTTCCTTTGATACCTTAATACTGTAACTTGTTGCTTATATCCTAAGATTTTTATTAATATTGCTTCTTCATTGCTTATTTGACCCCTATGACAATCATTAAGTGTTGTACCATATGATTCTTGACAAATGTATATTTTATTTTATGTACGCTGAGAGCATATGCACCAAGACAAATTCCTTGTGTGTCCAATCACACTTGGCCAATAAAAATTCTATTCTATTCTATTATGCCTACGCCTGAAAAGAGAATTTTTTTCTCAAATTGCAACCAATCGCACATGATGTGAAACAGAACAGTGATTGTCAGATATGCTTTTTATGTTTCCAAAGCATCCTAGCACAACTTAAACCATGTAGTAATTACATTTCATATATTTGCCTAAAAACTGTCCTTACATAAAATTTGTCAGTGTTTTATTAAGTCTTTTGCAGGTGCAAGTCAATTCACTGGAAACATCTTAAGGTGCCATGTTTTGGTGAAAATAGCTTCCTTTAGAATTTCAGAAGTAGAATCTGATTGTCCCATTAACATTTCAGAAAGTTTTCCTTTCGGATACATTGCCTGTGAAGATGTTTTTCAGACCATAAGGGTTAGGGTTATTTTTCAAGAAACAACTACAGGTGGTCTTAGTGGCCATTCAAAGTTATAAATGCACTGAAAAAAGTGACTTATGGCCATTTTTCACATTTATGACTATTGCAACATCCCTATTATCACATGAACAAAATTCAGAAATTGGCAACTGATTCATATTTATGACAGTTGCAGGGTCCTGGGGTCACGTGATCACCTTTTGAGACCTTTTGGTAAGCAAAGTCAATGAGGAAGCCAGATTCATTTAGCAATCTTATTACAGTACTAACCTAACAACTGTACTGATTCACTTAACAACTGTGGCAAGAAAGGTTGTAAAATGGGGCAAAACTCACTTAAGAAAATGTCTCACCTAGCAACAGAAATTTCAGGCTCATTTGGGGTTGTACGTCGAGGACTACCTGGATTCCTTGGTTAAATTTTCTCCAATTATTGTAAGCCTTTAATGTTTTGTTTACCTTTAGCCTTGATTCATTATGTAAACTATAGTAGTAATGAAGCCATTTGTATGGATAACATAGCCATGTTTTATTTGAAATATATTCTCTAATATTTACATGTCCTAAGGGCATTTACCATGACTGATAAAATCATTATGGAAAAAGATTTTTTATTGATCTGCCTCTAAACATGGCAACACATTTGGAAAGTGTTTGATGTTGTTATTGTTGTAATGTGCAGAATGTAAGTCGTATCAAGCAGATATCTTCTGTAACAAATCAAGAACTGAAGATTATGCAGGAAGATCTCACTTTCAAATCAAGTGAAATGCAAAAATCACAGAGTACAGCTAAAAACCTGGGTACAGGTAAGAGATGTATTTATTCCATTACAAAAAACAACTCTTCCCCTTTTATATCTCAAAGACTCAGCTGTTTCATAGTTCACGCTCTTTGTTCATCATTAAGGTTTTAGCACTGAGAAAGATTTTTAATTTGACCAAGTAGCTAAACTTACAAATTCTATTAGGGAGTAATGAGAGGAAAGATAAGCTATTTGTGGAATGTTATATTTGGAAAAGAAAAAAAAATGCTTACAGTAAAGTTTTCCATAGATCTTTGAGAAACAGTGTCTTTGTTTTTCCCTGCTCCATAACTACATGGTGAATTTGTCTCATTAATTATGAGTCAAGCAAATTATTGTAATATCTCAAGTTGACTAATTGTCTAGTTCTCTTTATTGAATTTTGTTTGATAGTATGAGTGGAAAATTACAAAAAGCAATAAAAATCTCAGATTGCCTATGAAAATTATATTTGCTTTCCCTTTTTCTGTGGGTTGAATGATTGGAGTTATGTTTTTGTATGTATTTTCCTTGCATTATAGCAATAGCATTTAGACTTATATACCATTTCATAGTGCTTTTACGGTCCTCTCTAACTGGTTTACAGAATCAGTGTATTGCCCCCAGCAATCTGGGTGCTGATTTTACCCACCACAGAAGGATGGAAGGCTGAGTCAATCTTGAGCCGGTGGTGAGATTTAAACTGCTGAATTACAGCTAGCAGTTAACTGAGGTAGCCTGCAGTGCTGCACTCTAACCACTGTGTCACCCCCACCTGTAGTGCTGCAGTCTAACCACTGCACCACTTCAACTATAAATAGGAACATATTTACCATATATATTTAAATAAAATGTTTGAAACTGGTTTGAATCAGGCAAATACTGCTGTTTTCCCCAAACTTATGGATATATGGATATACCGTTTCAAAAAAAAAAATTCAAATAGTTTTATTTATATCTTCCAGAAGCCATTTGGCTCCAAATAAAGTTACAAGGCACTGAGATTATATGAATTGTGAATAAAAATAAAAGCACTATCAATTTTCAGAAATATTAATTTAGGAACAAACCATTTTGGGACTCAGATCTTGACACATTCTGTATACTTTGTGTGCATCCTGGATGGGAACATTTGTGGAGTTGATTATACCATAGATTTGTTATATTTGAATTGTGAATCTGTGAATTGCACTGTAAACAAATATATGGGATATAATTTAAAGGGAAGATGGAAAAGGCAGGCAAGTGAGGCAATTTTTTATTCTGTTTTAGTTCTCTTAAACTGCTTAATCTATTATTCTGGTTGCTGATTTGTTTAAACAACTATAAAAGGAAGGCAAGACTTGGTCTTGAAATCATGTATTTCACAATATGCACATATGCTGTTCACTTAGTAACAAGTCTTCCATATTTTTAGAAAATTTCTTGGAGACTATAAGTTCCCTCTTTGTGTAAAATACCACTACAGAGTTGTCTGCCTTTCACTCCTTAAAGGAAACTTCTGTGAGTAAACAGATTTGCTGATGGCAGCATTTCCCACTAACGTTTCCCTAGGTCAAAGCACAGAAGCAATTTTGTCTCAGAATTTTCTACTATGTACACACTGCTTGTTGAAGTCTGTGACTTAGTGGCATATCAGAAGGAACTGGACTGCATCCTCTTCCTGTCTCTTCCCAGAGAAAAGGGTTGTGTTTTTCCCCCCTTTTCCTTTCCTTTTTTTACTCTAGGATGGTATTTGGATGAAGAAAATTAGTACCTTCTCCAGATTGTTCAGCAAAACAGCCTGTCTTATCACCAAATTGTTGCTCTTTTGATTTTGCTTACACTGTGTAGCAGTAGCTTTCTATGGTTTTAGATAGGAATCTGGAATTTGGATGTTCTTCATCAAGTGTGAACAATTGTTCAGCAGAGAAGAAATAGTAAATAGTACTATTTGTAATAGATTCCTTGTGTGCAATTCCAAAACATTTAAGATTACCACTTGAACACCATCAGTTTTGATCATTGGCAATGACAAAATCACTATTGGTTAATTATTATTATTATTTTTGGAGATTTGGTATTTTTAAAACTGGACAGGTATGAGTCTACTGCCGCACGAATCCCAGCGACCGATTAGGTCCCACAGAGTGGGCCTTCTCCGGGTCCCGTCAACTAAACAATGTCGGTTGGCGGGCCCCAGGGGAAGAGCCTTCTCTGTGGCGGCACCGGCCCTATGGAACCAACTCCCCCCGGAGATTAGGATTGCCCCTACTCTTCCTGCCTTCCGTAAACTCCTTAAAACCCACCTTTGTCATCAGGCATGGGGGAATTGAAACATCTCCCCCTGGGCATGTTTAATTTATATATGGTATGCGTGTGTGTATGTCTGTTAGTATATGGGGTCTTTTAAATCTTTAAACATTTTAAAAACTGTTGGATTATTTATGATTTGTTGTTACATGTTGTGAGCCGCCCCGAGTCTTCGGAGAGGGGCGGCATACAAATCGAATAAATAATAATAATAATAAAAATGGGCAGACCACATAGCATCTGGATGTAAGTTCAGTATTAAAAACATTTTTAAAATATGGCCTCAAAGCTGTATACCAGTTGGACTGTATTGTGGGTCAACAAAATTGGTATACAAAGGATTGGCTTCTATTTGAATCATAGTAATCTGCTTTTCCCCCCTTCTAAATTACCAGCATAATCTTTAGGAGTTTATAACATTTTGGATCATTTAAAGCTAAGGAAGGCAATGGAATTATTTTCATTGTTCTTCCTTTTAGTCACAAATATAAATTAAGAATAACAGCCTTAATTTCAGTTTGGCAGCTTTTCCTGCCAGAAGTAAACTGTTTCAGCACCAGTCTTTGCCATAATGCTATGGTATTTTTTAACCCTGAATTAAGCATTTGGCCTTATTGCCTTGCATTCAAAAGCCCAATTAGGTTTATTATCAGGGGATATCTTATTTTGGGGGGAAAGGGTAGTTCATCAGATAATGGATATTTGTATGCAAAAGATGGATTAGTGCCAAGGTGCAGGACTTGGTTATCCTACTGGATAAGTAAATATGTTCTGTGCTGGAAAATATGTATGTCAATAATTCATACTAGACCGTTTTCCTTTGTTATAGATAGTCAGAGACTCCAAATGGACCTCCAGAAGATGGGCTTATTGGAGGGAAAAATGGTTGATGAACTAACTTCACTCAAAGAAAAAATTGAACAGATGACTAAGGACCTGGAAGTATATAACAATCTGCCTGCTCTGAAAACAGCAGGAGAAGAAAAGAAAAAGGTAATCAGCAGTCCAAATCCTAAAACCATAGAGTTACAAGGGATATTGAGAGTCATCTAATCCAATTTCTGCTCAGTGCTGGATCTACTACTGGAGTATCTCTGACAGACGATTACCAAGCCTCTCTTTGATGACATCTAGCACAGGAAAAATTGGCACTTTTTCGGTAGCCTATTCCTCTGAATGATATAGTCAGGAAATTCTTCCTGTTGTCCAGTTTATAAGTAGGCCTTATTTAGCAACCACCTTGTTTAGCTACTGTTTTCAATTACAGTGGAGATAAAAAAGTTGCTTTGCAAACAATTCTCACATTTATGACCGCTGCAGATTTGTAAACCAAAAGAAAACTGAAGTTAAAAATGTAAGCGCAGCCACAGTTTCACTCAGATGATCACTAAGTGAAACTGTGGCTGCCCTTACGTTTTTTACTTCAAAGGCCAAATTGCCAGATCCAGTTATGGTTGACACAGGTAGTCTTCGACATACAACTGCAATTGAGCCTCAGGGTTTTTTGTTTTATTTTGTTTTGTTTTTTTGATGCTGAGCAAAACATTTGTTAAGTGAATTTTGCCACATTTTACAACCTTTCTTGCCACGGCTGTTAAGTCAATTACTGCAGTTGTGAAGTTAGTAATTTGATTGTTAAGTGAATCTGACTTCCCCAAGGTCACAAAAGGGGATCATGTGACCTCGTGACCCTGCAGCCATCATAAATATGAGTCAGCTGCCATATATCCGAATGTTGATCATGTGACCATTGGGAGGCTGCAACGGTCATAAGTGTGAAAAACGGTCATGTCCCTTTTTTCAGTGCTTCAGATGGTCATTAAACAAATTGTTATAAGTCAACAACTACCTGTAAATGACGATTACCTATAGCACTGATGGCAAACCTTTTTTTCCTCGGGTGCAAAAGAGCCTGTGTGCGCGCTATTACGCATGTGCAAGTGTCCACACACACAATTCAATGCCTGGGGAGGGCAAAAACAGCTTCTCCCACTCTCCGGAAGTCCTCTGGAGGCTGGGAATGGCCTGTTTCCCAACTTTAGTGGGCCCAGTAGGCTCATGTTTCACCCTCCCCAGGCTCCAAAGGCTTCCCTGGAGCCGGGGGAGGGTAAAAACACTCTCTCCCATCCCCTGAGGAGGCTCTCTGGAAGCCACAAGTGCCCTCCTAGAGCCTCTGTGAGAGCCAAAAATCAGCTGGCTGGCACACACATGCACGTTGGAGCTGAGCTAGGGCAACGGCTTGTGTGCCAGCAGATAAGGCTCCACATGCCACCTGTGGCACCCGTGCCATAGGTTCACCATCACTAACCTATAATTTTAAGTCACTGATTCCAATTCTGCCTTCTGGGGCAATAAGAATAAGTTCACTTTCTCTCTTTTGTGTGACAACCTTTTAAAAAGCAATTAGAAAATATGCTTGACATTAAATTATTATTATTATTATTATTATTATTACCACCATTATTATTATTACTATTATTATTATTATTAATAATAATAATAATTAGATTTGTATGCCGCCTGTCTCCGAGGACTCGGAGCAGATGGTCTTCAGCCTACTAAAACCTATCTATAGAAACTGCTCTTACTGTATAATCACTTTTGTAGGATTATGCTCCACTGCTTGCACCCAATAGGGCTTTTACTGTTAACGGCACAGTGAAATAAGACAGGACTAACTTCCCCGTATCTTATCTCAACTGAATATGGCAGAGCCATTTGATGGGTCAGTAATAACTCAGAATATGTAGTTGCAATACTTGCATATTTACTGCTGCAACTGAAGATACAATCCAGCTGCTTCATATGGCTTCCCGTTTTTCCCAGTAGAAGGTTCATAATCAGACTGGTTAAAAAAATACTTTAAAACTATCAGTGAATGCTTAGAAACCATTTTATGCCTAAAATTGAAAAGTCATTAAAAAATTCTTTAAAAAAATATTTTTTTCTTATACAGCCAACCGTCTTCTCACTTGAAATAAGTACTGTGAAAATTAGTAGTGCTTCCTTTTAGGAATGAATGTTTAGAATGGGCAATAAATTAATCCAACCAAAACAGGCTTTCCTCTTTTCTCTTGCAGTGGAATCAGTTGTTTCCAAATCACTCTCCCAGTGCTTTGTTCTGTTTGTTAGAAGGTGTATTTTTCAGGCTATCCCAATTTGTGTTTCTTTACCTTACAGAATTAAAAGTGCCTGCAAGGAGAAGTTGGTGTTGGTGTAAATGATGTTTTAAAGCAGGGGTGTCAAACTCGCGATGACTCTCATCATGTGACGTATCGCAACTTGTTTTCCCTACACTAAACCAGGGGTGGGCATGGCCACCATGTGACACATCTAGGCCATCAGTTTGACATCCATGATTTAAAGGGTTCATATACTGCCAGTAATGCAAAACAGATTGATATGTTTGTTTATTGTTTATTCATGTCAGAAGCATCACAGTTAAAATTTATTTTTTTTATTTGATTTTATTTATTTATTTGATTTATATGCCGCCCAACTCCAGAGGACTCAGGAGGCATATAAATGTGTAATTAAAACACAGTTAAAAACATAGCATAATGAAATATAATTTTCTGAATTTGAATTTATTTATTCAAATAAACAATTCTGTTTCTACAGTACCTGATATTATGATTGTAATAAACAGTAAATAACACATTTAATAATTGGGTAAACAAGATAAGGTACAATATAAAATAGTGTAGAAGCATATAAAATAAATATAAAATGTTGGAATACCAAAATGTATAAAATAGGTGGCTTATCTCCTGTTGTTCAACCGGAAGACACAATGCAAAAAGTCCTATTCCTGCTAGGCAAATATCTGCAGGATGTTACACAACTGAGAAGGTTTCTGTAAATATAAGCAGGAAGGACTCTGATACGAAGTGGACATAACCCTAACCCTATTTCCAAGAAAACTCTCAGGAGCTTTCAGAATATCAAATGTGTAATTAAAACACAGTAAAAACATAGCATAACGGAATATGTATAATTTGCTGGATAATTCAAGAACAGTAACATTCACAAAAGCTTGGGGGGGGGGGGAATCATGCCAGGGGCTCCACAACCACCCTAAACTCAATCCCAGGAGTAGAACCAGGTCTTAAGGAATTTAGGAAAGACTGGAAACATGGGAGCCATACATATATCTGGGGGAATGCTATTCTAAAGGACAGGAGCCATGATAGAAAAGATGCATTTCCTTGGAGCCATAATATAACATTTAATTGAGGGAACTGTAAAGTTTTATTGATACATTAATGCTAAAGCTTTAAAATCAGTTAAATCAGCAGCTACTGCAAATTCTTTCAACCCACACTGTTCTATGGCAATAACCTTGTATACTTGTATACTAGATACACAACTATGCCTATACCTTTTGCACTAGAACCTATTTCTGAACCACTGGTTCATCCTTTTTGTGTGTTTTTCTTATCCTATACAACAACAATGAATCCCATTTTTCTGACTGCTCTTTTTGTTCTTGGCTTTAACTGATAAAAAGTACATACAGCTGTGATAGTTTTGGACCACACTTTCCCCAATGGGAAAAAATGCAGATTCACTTCAACAATTTTGATTTAATATTTGTAACTAATAAATGCAGTATAGATTTTAATCCCTTCTGTTTCTTCTTTATGCTAAGAGCTGTTCCACAGGTGAAGCTTTTGGGGACAATACATTCTTACTGCTTAATTTGAGTCTTGAGGATTGGAGTTTGTTGTGCCCTCCTTCAATATGTTATTAACCATTCAAGTTTTATCCTACTATACATTTTTCTGATAGATCTGGAATAGTACCTCCCTTTTTACAATCCCTTAGATCCTTTATTCTAATGTGCATTATTTATACCAAGTGTTTCAGTATTTAAGTGCCATTTATTACTCTGAACAAAAGATTTTATGAGAAGAGGAAATGTGTTAGAAAGTAAAAGCTAGGAAAAAATAGCAGAAGCCAATGTGTTCATAAACACTGGCTGGGAATCAAAAAATTAAATCTAAAGTGGGTGCATGAGCACAACAAAAGAGAAAAAAAAATGATTCACATAAAAGGTATAAAGTCTGGATTCATGCAAATCTTCTGGGTTTTATTTTTCAACTTGCTAAAACTTCGAATAACTTAAAACTGAAAGCTGGCCACTCTTCAATCATAACCTGAAAAATCAGCTCTATCTCATTTTATGTTCTCTTTATGGTAAATGCTGTGCTGCAGACTTAATTATAAATATAAATAATTTATCTCTCCTTGAGTGGTTTGACTTTGTATTATTTCATCTTGCTAAGAAACTGCAAGAAGAGAAAGAAAGATTGACCAAACATCGGGATGCATTCAAGAAAATTATGGAACATTTGAACAAAGAATATGAAGGCCTAAAATTGCAACTCCAGGAGAATGAAACACATGCACAGGTAAATTGTTAAGGCACTAAATTGTTTAAAAATGTCTTGAGACAAGTGTTTTAACATGTGGACAAAATATATACTTTTTAGTAAATACCTCTGATGGCAAATTTGAATTAAAAAGGAGGATGGAACTCAGCTTTCTGAAAAGAACAGAGGCTACTGTTATATAAATTTTTATAACATGAATTGATAACTTTTTATGCTGAGTATGTCATAGAAAACAATTAATTATAATCATATGGTACTTATGATTTAGTATTTTGTTTCTCAAAATTTACTGATAAATAAAACTTAAAGTATTTTTCCAACTCAAATATTAATGGACAATTGTTGTTTTAATGCGTACAATGGCTTATATTTTAATTTTCCATTTACAGTGAGATATACTTGAAGTAAACATGTTGACTTCCACAGAATGTTTTTGAAAGTTTCATTGTAAGGAGCCAACATGTTTTGATTCCAACAAGGTTTGAACAGTAATATTAGGCAAGCAAACTGCTGCTAGTATTTTTAGGAAGCAGTCATAAATATAATAGCCATATAACCTTGTTATTTATGCACAGCGAATGGCAAAAATTCCACTGTTTAACTTATTGTGTTGGACTATTCTCAGCACAGACCTAGTTCTTAATCACACATTCTGCCATCAGACAGGAAATTCAGCTATGGAAGTGAGGAAGTTTCTCCCCCTTAGTGCAGAGTATATAATAGTTTAATATAAGTAAAATATTTTGGAAGCAATTGTTGAGTCCTTCCCCCCCTCCCGACCCTCCTCCCCCTCAAAAAAACCCCAGACTAGCAGAATTCTGTGCCCCATCTAAAGCAAATCCTCGCTGTGATGGATTGTTATTTTAATAGTTTGTTGCTATAAAAATAAGTTTGTATTTATTTATTAGATTTTTATTCTATCTTTATTATTTTTATAAATAATTCAAGATGGTGAACATTTATTTATTTATTTTTATTTATTTATTTTGTCTAATACACAATGAGGGTTTTAGTGGGTATATATCAATATACACATAGTAAAATACATGATGAAGGTTATAGAGGAGATACTCATAGTAAAATATATCTAAGAAATAATAGAAAAGAAGATATAGGAATAGAATATATCAATGAAAGAATAGAAGAAGAGATATAGGAATAGAGGAAAGGTATAGGAGATATAGGAGAGCAATAGGACAGGGGACGGAAGGCACTCTAGTGCACTTGTACTTGTCCCTTACTGACCTCTTAAGAATCTGTATCATACATGATACTCTTTCCTCCTTCTATTTTCCTCACAATGACAACTCCGTGAGGTCGGTTGGGCTGAGAGAGAATGACTTAGGCAAAGCAGGACTAGAATTTGCAGTCTTCTGGTTTCTAAGTCAGCGTCCCAACCATTAAACGTGTGTGTGTGTGTGTACAAACACATATGCATACATCTCAGGTATGGGTTCTGGTTTCTTTGCTGCAGGTTCGTTCCTTGATGTGCCACGCAGGTGCGCATGCTTCGTACAGGGGGTAGTCTGTGCATGTGTGGAACAAGAGTGCCGATTCAGGAGCGTGGCAGGCCTGGGTCGCTGCTGGTTCCAGCAATCCCAGGCCTCAAAGTTATTACCGGTTCCATAGAACCGGTCCGAACTGGGAAGAACCAACCACTGATGTATACACACATGCATGCACATATAGAAAGAGAAGATTATAGTGCAATTAGTGTTAATCAGAATGCTTAAAAGAAAGCAACATAACTAAACAGTTGAATAGAAGGAAGGGCCAGTCTTGTGTTAAAAAGTGGAACTACAGTATTCATTCCTGTTGTTACCATATTTTTCATTTTCTACCTTCAGCTTACAAATCTGGAAAGGAAGTGGCAACATCATGAACAAAATAATTTTGTTATGAAAGAATGTATCCTTTTTGTTTTCATAAATAGCATTACTGTTGTCAAATACTGCAAATTATTACTATTACTGTACTTCCTCCAAAGCCCCAGTCTTCTGACATTTATTCTTAATAAATTTGGTGCAGATATATTTCTGAATACAATGAGGGCACACATCGAACACTTACACACTGTACTGAGTTTAATAAATTAAATCAGATGCATAAATTGAGGCTTGTTAAATATTGTCTACCTTCTCAGATCATACAGAACCCAAAATATAACCTGCTTATTGTGTGTTGTAATATGCAAATATGTTATTTGATTAGTCATCTGGTAAAATACAGCAATTGGTTAATAGTTGCTTCTTTACTAAGGGTTTATATGTAGTTTGGGGGGTTTATTTGACCAATAGAAGTTCCACCAAGATTTTGAGATGGATAACAAGAATAGTTGCACAACTGAATGTTCTTTCCATTCAACATTTTTCTATGGTGAATTTCCAGATAACCACAGCAAGCAGGAATTTCGCATTTGTATGTGTTTCCATTGTTCCTTCTCACTGCTGAGTGGTACTTTGTGAAACAGTAATTTCTCTGTGATCGTACCTTCAGAATTTTTAGAGATCCTTGGCCAAAAAGAGTCAATGAGACCCAGGGGTGGGTTCCACTTACCTTCACCACCAATTTGCATTTGACATTTTGCATGCATGCGCACTCCACTCACACACATGTGCGTCCCCTCATGCGATTTCACTTCCACACATGCTCAGCAGCAGGATTCAGCCCGAAACAGAGCTGAGGAGCTTGTCAGCTGTGCTTCGGGCGAAGAAATAAAGGTCATTATTAACCCGGGGGTGGGCAGGAGGGCTCTTTTTCAAGAGGTGAAGCCATCCAAACATAGAAAAATTCCCCCAAATGATGGCAACGCCCACAGATCAGCACCGACCGAACTGGATCCGCAATGCCATTGTTGCGTCACCAGTAGATCACTCTATCTCATTTTATGTTCTCGGGCAGTCTGGTCCAAACCAGAAGGAACTTATCCTTGGTGAGACCACAATAAGGCAAACCTTTACCATTTTTCAGTGTAATAAGGACCTTTAGGGTGCTTAGCATCAGTAGAATTCTCCATTGGTTATACATAGCACACAAAGTGGAGGCATAGTAGCAGTGAAGGGCTACCAAAAATTTTTACTACCACATTGTGGGTGTGGCTTATGCAGGATGCTGTTCATTTCTTTCAACATCTTTCAGTGCAAATTGGGTACTCTGGGGTGGAGCTTCATTTTTGCTACCCCACAGCGTTCCCCCCTGTCTGTGCAGTAGCCCACCCCTGCATGGTAGTATTATGTAAAACCATGTACACAGGGCCTTGATGTAATTTAACATGTGTCCTATCTTACTGTTACATCTGGCATTAGTGGTAAATCCAGGTGCGAATACTCTAAATCACTACACACAAAAAGAACCTTATTGTCTGTGATTATTAAGCATGCTTATTCCCAACTCCTTACTTATTCTTAATTTCTTGACCCAGGAGTATATTGGGAGGCGGGGGAGCAGGCTCTTTATTCAGTGGAAGCCAATTCATACTTTATAAATTACTATAACATGTTTGGGTGTTCTGCAAATATTCCTTTTCCCTCCAAAGAGAATGGATTGTTTCAGAAGTGGTTATTGATTGTTTGATTGATTAGTGAGAGTGCATCTTGTTGAAAAAAGTGCCCTGAGTTTTTTTCAACCCTGTTGCCATCTTCTTCTCTGGCAAAATGTTACACACTAAAAATGATAGATATCTAGGATTTTTTTCTCCCAGTATGGCCTCAGTTCTTTAGGCACTAGGAGTTGATGGCGTTTCTTATTGATAGCTTTTACATTTATTGGAGAATTTTTTCCTTAATTGATATAATAAAGTTATAGCTACAAAAAGCCAGGAAAGTGACTACCGGCCCATAATGAATGATGTCATGAAGGAAGTTGCAGAATATAACAAAACTATAATAGAAGCTTTACAGAACAGCAAGAATTGACCTAGATCTACCTTCCTGGATGAACCAAATTAAGAATTTACATACAGTTATTGTTTAGAACGTTGACATTTGAAGGCACTTCGCATTAGTATAACCTGTGTGCCTTTTTTTCCTGTATTCTAGGGAGCATGATAGACCCATGCCAGGAACATTTGTTTGTTTTCCTTTGAATTCATTCTGTATTGTGAAACAACTGTTCAATAAAGGTTCTTTAATTTATATTTCTTTTGCTTTGTTAAATAAACAATATAGTTTTATTTACATCATTTTTTTAAAAAAGTCATTGTAAGTACACTGCAGTGCTTACATTTCTTCTTAAAGTTGTAACTGTAAAAGCAGAAAATGTTATTATTCTATATTTCTATTTATCTTGTCATATCAGAATTGTTCAGCATTGCATTGTGTTTAAGATGCATAAGGATATTAAAATAAAGTAATTTAAGAAGTCATCCTGTATTTCCCCCCCAAAAAAATTATGCAGTAAAAGTCATATGTAGCAAAATGAATATCTAAGAAATGACTTCTTAACCTTCAGTATCTGAGGAAGCCAGGGACTCCAGCTTGAAATAAGCTGCCTGACTTGAAAAATTCACAACATTCTTTCTATCTGAAGCATACAAGATTCATATGGAATCACATTCTTGCTGTAGGAGGATAAAACTCCCAATGGGATCCAAAAAACAGCAAAGCAGAAGTACTGCGTTGAAGAGGGAGTCATTGTGAATTAGTAAAAACCAGATCAGCTCTTCTTGTTGACCCATCTCCCTTGTTCCTAAGGGATCCTTCTGTGAGTAATGTTCTGTTTGCAAAACCCCATTGATAAGCCTAAACAAGAAAAGCAAAACAGAACAAAAATGCATAACTAGTTTTTCTGATTGATACCAACAGGCCAAATGACTCCCTTTCCTCACAGTTATAATAACTTTTTCATGCTGCTTTATCTTTCCAATGGATGGTCAGTAACCTGGTAATTTCTGGGGAATGCAAGAATGACTAGAGCAGTTACACAGATTGACTAATGCAAAATAATAAAATGTAATCCATTTTTTTTTTAATGAAGTATTTGGAGCTGTATTTCTAACAGATTTTAATTTTTTGTTCTTGTCTCTCTTGTTTGTCTCTCTAGTACAAATGTTATGACAGGTATCTTGTAGCTCATTTCCAAATGGTTAGTCAAACAAGCCAATGGCTTCACCATTATGGACATAACATATTATTCTACTCTCAAAAGAAACCACCTAACGATTTAGCATTATGTCAGTGATTGTCTGAAATCTTTCAAATGAGTTTCCTTAGAGTAGAATTTGACTGTTATTATTAGAATTTGACTAGACATTATTTCATGCTTGTGCTATATTTAACGAGAGGGAGGGATTTTTAAATGTAAAAATGTACAAAAATTAGTGATATTTATCAGACATGCTAAATTGACCTGCAGCAGAATTGATTTGTATAAATCTGAAAGGTGGATTGAGGAAGTTGGTTTATCTAGTTTTGCCTATATCTTTTGGCAGATTAAGATAATTTCTTAACCAGTCAGGTATATGGGTGGTTAAACAAACAAACACACAAACAAATGCATTTACCAAAGATTTGCAGCTACTCTAAGTAAATGGCAGAATGTCCTCTTTCCCAACAGCTGATTTTTATTCTGTCTCAGAAAAAGATGATAGTGGGAGATCTTGTCCTGATAGTTTTTAAAGTGGAACAAGTTAAGCAAAGTGGTTGATGGATAGATATCCTGCCAACTCCCCTGGACATGGTTTGCAGCAAGGGAAGAGATGTGTTTTGACTGGCAGATTTAACCAGCTGTTTTCCTCTCCTGCCTTACCAGGAAGTTTCCACCTGCCCTATGAATTAGAATTATGTATGGTGTCCATTGCACAGATGAACACTCTCTTCCTGTTTCACATTGCTGGGTCGTTTATTTTCTCTTGTTTCATTGTTCATTCTCTCAACCATCACCTGTTCCTCTGCATCACTCTCTGTTGCTAGCTCTACCATTCTAACACTAGCTCCATCATAAGTGCCACCATCTCAATTTCTGGTCTCCATCATCAATTCCAACATTTGTATCACCAATTCCATCATCAACTAACAGCGCTATAATTGGCTCTATTGCAGATCCATCATAGCTCCATCTCTATCACTGACTCCATCACTAATGTCACCTTGTCAGACCTGTTTTGACTAGTTGTTGGCTCTGTTACTAGGAGCAACTCTACTGGCTCCATCACTAACTTCCTTGCCATCTCTATTTTATCTATCATAAGCACTTATAAGTAGATTATTATCAGCACTATGATTTGGGTGGGCTTGTTGTTTTTTCTATTTCTACACCTATGTGATTCATATATTTTTGCTCTCACCTTTCTCTCTTACTCTTCTGCTTTTTTCATTCACTTATCTATACTGTCTCCTCCCTCTTCTCCCTATAAAAGTAAGTATTTGGGGTACTATTAACAGATACTGGTGAGTAGATTCTCTACTCAGGAAGATGGAAAGTAACAAATTAACATCATATTGGATAGTTAGGTAGATTCAGCTATGGGATGAAGATGAAGACTGCATCACGAAGATGTGATCTTAAAAACTATTAGTGCATGTTCCGCTACAGACAGGGCAACATGTTGAAGTGTTCTCAGTCTTTAAACCACTGCTCATATCATCAGAAAGTGAGGTTAATTTTCCAGGATCTGAAACTTCTTGGATTTATACAACTCTTACAGCTACACTTCAAAATAAATGTGTTTTCAGCTTTGCCTGGAGGAGAATTTTATTTCATTTTAGAATAATGGAACACAATAGACCACTACATGTTTGACATTGTGCATTTGTTGATAGCCAGAAATCACTAACACTTCACTCAGCAGTGTAGGTAAGATGCAGAATAGGATAGCACACCCATTGTTTTGGGAACTATTAAAGAAACTGAATTTGTTCTTCTGCACAACTTTATAAAAGCGTGGACTTGGCTTCATATATTTTCTAGCATCTGGTTCCTTTTTTTTGCTCCATCTGAAGAGAAAACAAAAATAGATGCTGTTTATTAAAATGGCAGGTTTAGGAATACCCTTCAGAATTGTCAATTTCCTGCTTCAACCCAATAAATCTGCTTCATTCGGTTTTTCATATCGTAATATCTAAGTAAGACAAAACAGGATTTCTATAGACCCAAGCCTATTATCTAGGGGAAATTCCCACTAATATCTCTTCCTTCCTTTTGGGGAGAACTTTCAGTTATTCCAGTGAGACTTTCTTATTTTTTATTAAGATAAAAGCTGGTCTCTAATAATTTCACAGGGGTCTTTTTGTCAGGCTCTTTATCCATTGAAATCTCCCATGCTACAATAACACATGTATTTTAATGGACAAAAGTCACACTCTTGAGTAAGCACACTATATGAAATTTCATTGTGTTCTTCATATGGGATCAGTTGTGACATGGCACTGATTTTGCAGAATAGCATCGGAAAATTTCCCAGACTTGTGTCTCTACTTCATGGGGTATCTACAATAAGAACATTTTGATTCTAAAGATACAATCCTTGATATTCTCTCTTGAAAAGCTTATTTCTTATCTATAGACGTCTCAAACATTTTTTAATCTGTATCTCACGGCTTTGATATTTAACCCCACAAACATTTTCTGCCTCGGAAACTGATTATTTTCTTCAATTTGCTTTTTTAAATAATAATAATAATAAGACCTGCTTTGTAGTACAAAAGACACTAATGCTGCAATGACCAAACCTGGAAAAGCAAGTGTTTTGCGCCATTCCAATTCTAGCACAACAGCTTCGGTAAGAATTAGAGAATCATCACAATTTGAGAACTCTCATTTGTATGAGCTATGTTGTGTTATGTCTTTCTATTGATCGTTTGAATCAGAAGTATGTTTTTCTATTGGCTTGCTTTGTTGTAACTTGATTCCAGTATGTGAGAGGTTTATCCAGTATTTGAAAGGATTATTTTCCAAAGCACCAGAGGGCAAGACAAGAAACAATGGATAGAAACTAATGAAAGAGAGAAGCAACCTGGAAATAAGGAGAAACTTCCTAACAGCGAGGACAAATAATCTATGGAAGAGTTTACCTTCAGAAGTTTTGGTTGCTTCATCACTGGAGGTTTTTAAGAAAAGCATGGACAGCTACCTGTCTGAAATGGTTTAGGGCAGTAATGGTGAACCTATGGAACAGGTGCCAGAGGTGGCACACAGAGCCATATCTGCTGGCATGAGAGCCATTGCCTTAGCTAGCTCCAACATGCATGTGTCTGCAGGCCAGCTGGTTTTTGAGGCTCTGGGAGGGCATTTTTGGCTTCCAGAGAGCCTCCGGGGGATGGGGAGGGCATTTTTACCCTCCTCCGGTTCCAGGGAAGCCTTTGGAGCCTGGGGGGGGGGGGACGACACAAGCCTATACAAACGTTGGGAAACAGGCCATTTTTGCCTCTGGAGCCTGAGGAGGGTGAAAAACGGGCCTACCAGGCCCACCAGTTTGAGAAATGGGCTGTTTCAGACCTACAGAGGGCCTCTGGGGGTTAAGTGAAGCTGTTTGCACCCTCCCCAGGCATTGAATTATGAGTGTGGGCACTTGCGCATGTACAATAGCACACAAGTATGCTCTTTCAGCACCTGAAAAAAAAAGGTTCACCATCACTGGTATAGGGTCTCCTGCCTTTTTTTACAATTTTTAAATTTTATTTCACAAATGTACATTATTTCATATTATTTCACAATGTACTTTACATCACGCGAGGCTCCCAATGGGGAGGGCAACCAAGATGGCTCTCATTGCAAGCGCCATGCTGCTCTCTTCGGTGGCCGAGAGGGAGAAGAAAAGGTGGGCACTCTCGATCTTTACATGTGAGACAAACCTACCAAGGGAGAGAGGCACCCACACGACGGAAGACAGAAGCTCGGGTTTCCCCCATGCCTGAAGCAAGCTGCCTGACAGGTTTGAAGACCAACTTCCAAGTTGGAAAACCCCCTGAGTTAGGAGTGCAAGGGTCTTCAAACCTGGCAAGTTTAAGGCTTGTGGACTTAAACCCGGCAAATTTGAGGCTTGTGACTGAAGGAGGAATTCTGGGAGTTGAAGTCCACAAGTCTTAAAGCTGTCAAGTTTGAAAACCCCTGAGTTAGGGGTTAGGAGTGTAAGGGTCTTCAAACCTGGCAGGTTTAAGGCTTGTGGACTTCAACTCCCATTCCTGAGGTAGTATGATTGAAGGAGGAATTCTAGGAGTTGAAGTCCATAAGTCTTGAAGCTGTCAAGTTTGAAGTTTGTAAAAAGTGTACATGGTTTTAAAAAGTGTACATGGTTTTAAACAGCATGCATGGTTGTAAAAAGTATTCTGCTACACTGGTATTTTATTAAATAATATAATGTTGCATCATTTGGTTCAGAATACTTTTTTCCTTGTTTTCCTCCTCTAAAATCTAGGTGCACCTTATACACCGGTGCGTCTTATACACCGAAAAATACGGTATATGAATTTCAGACTTCTCCCCCCCTCTAAAAAGTATGTTCCCCTTTTTGTTTTTTACTTTAAAATAAGATATGTGCAGTGTGCATAGGGATTTGTTCATAGTTTATTTTATAGTCCGGCCCTCCCAACAGTCCGAGGGACAGTGAACTGGCCCCCTGTGTAAAAAGTTTGGGGCCCCTGTAATAGACCTCAGGATGGTCTTCCTGCACTCTCAATTCATTATTTATTTAACACCTCTTTTCTATTTCTTTCACATTTTTCACTTATTAATATATTCTATTTTTAAATGTATATTTGTCTAGTATATTTTTTTCTATTATTTCCTTCCTCTCCCATCTTCTATCACCTGCTTGAGACAGGGGCTGGACTAGAAGACCTCTATGGTCCTTTCCATCTCTATTATGATTCTGATTCAACTCCGTAAGATGCTAATCAAGCAGTAATACCAATGATCCAATATGTTAGGGATGGCACAAAATGGCAGCCTTTATGTATCAAAAGTTACACACAAAGTCTTCTATATTTAATCAACAATAATTTTGTCCACAGTTACTATATACTGCAACTATGCTTTTAAAATGAGATATAGCCGGGACTGCCTATTATTTGCCACATGTTTGTCCCAATTAATTTTGCACAGGCATGAACCCCTATTTTTGAATGATTACTTGGATCTGTAATCCTGTACAGAGGGATTCACAGGATCTGTAATGTCACCTAATTGTTTATTTGGCATTGGTATCTTACTTGATAAGTGTGAAATCTGGATTCATATAGTTACTGTCCAATTGCCTCATTTGTAAATTAAGAGCATCTAAATTGCCTTGATGGATCAGACCAAGGTCCATCTAATTCCAAGAAATACCCAGAAATGAAGCAGAAATGAAGCAGTCTCCTATACTGACCAGATTTTGGACTGCTCAACAAAGTTGTACTGTACTTGGGAAACACTACCTTTTTGCTGAGTAGAAAGATGTACTGAATAAGCCAATCAATGTAGTGGTGTTGCCAGTTAGTGATGTTGCCTATTGATTAGTAATACAGTTATGTAACCTCCCAATTCTGTGGAAGTCGTATAAGGTATTCGTCTTTAATGTTTGGAATAGGAATCCATCTTCAATTCAAACATGACTTCAGAAACTTGGTTGTTGTGATGTTTCTACACCTGTTACATCATTTTGAAAATCTAACTTCTAAGAAAAGTGTGTTACTCTTGACTGATATAAGTTAAGTATCTATTCTAGGATTTGATGATGTACAGATTTTGAGATATTTTAATAGGTGTATAAAACAGATACAGTGATCCCTCGAGTTTCGCGATCTCGATCTTCGCGAAACGCTATATCGCGATTTTTAAAAAAATATTAATTTAAAAAAAACTCACTTCCGCGTTTGGCTTCAGGACTCAGCTCGGAAGCGGCGCGGCTGTTTTAAAAGGTCGCAGACGGCCTGGGGGGCTTCCCAGCACCCCCCCCAAACTGTTCGGGGGGGTGCTGGGAAGCCCCCCAGGCCGGCTGCGACCTTTTAAAACAGCCGCGCCGCTTCCCAGCTGAGTCCTGAAGCCAAACGCGGAAGTTCACACACCCCCAAACCCCCAACCCAATAGCGCCCCCTGAGCATTGCGCTGAACGCGAAGGCTGGGCTTAGAGAGAGAGAGAGGGAGAGCCCTCGGTTGCTCCCCCTGTGCCCGGCCCGGTCTCAAAGACGTCATGAGAGGGAGGTATAAAATTTCAAGCGAGAGAAACAGAAGCAGGCAGTGCGCTTGGCGAGGAAAGGCAGGCGGGGAGGAGTCGACGGGGCCAAAGAGGGCCGAGGGAAGCTCGGCTGCGGTCGAGAGAGGAACGACTCGGGCTCGCAGCAAGAAAAAAAAGAGAGAAGGCTTCTACCAGAAGCCGGGTGACGGTGGAGGAGCTCCGAAAGCTGGCTAGCGGCTTTCCCCACGCAAGAACTCTTGAGAGGAACAGCAAAAAGGCCGCTCAGGCGCGTCTCCTGAGGGGAAGCCGGCATGGCGAGCGACGGAGCGGCATGAATGGGTGGCCACAAGGGCGCTCTGGGTCCCTGACGCGCGGTCTCCCCGCCGCCCAGCAGGATCGGGAGCCCGGGTGAGACGGTGAATTGAAGACGGGCAGCTCGGCCCCGATTTGCCCCCCTCGCGCGGACGCCCTCATGGAGAGGAACCCTGGCGGGGCGGAGCACCGATCCGCTTCCTCCTCTACCTCGACGGCGGCCGGCGTCGCCTCGTCTTCCTAGGCTCGCCACCCTCCCACGCGCTCCCGAGGCCGGCGGGGAGATCCTTCATGCCCCTGCCCGCCGAATGCCCCAAACGACAGGATCCGCTCGGTCGCCCGCGGCTTTTTTCCTGCGGACTCGCCCCGCCGCTCTTGCCCCTGCCTGGAGAAGATGCACTTGCGCGGGACTTTGCTGCTCCTCTCGCTCCTCCTCAGCCGTGGGGAGAGGCAGGCATGTGGGCTGGCGGCATTGGGCTTGGTGGAAAGTCCGGGGGCAGCTCCAGCGACTCCCCTCCCGTGGCTGCTGTTGAGGCGGCAGCGGCGGCAGCCTCTGGCGCGCGGCTCTCTCTCCATTCTTCTATTTCCCCCTATCGGGCTCCGAATACGGCGGCGGGAAGAGGAAACGAGGCGCAAGGCAGCGGCGCATACGTCGCCGCATCTGCAGGAACGGGTGGTGGGGCGCCGTTGTTGTCCTCACGGCACAAAGCCACACGGTCCCGGATCGCTTGCTTTCCCCGGCCAGCAAGCCGGCTGCCTGGGAAAGCAGCGCATTTGAAAAACGCTTTCCCAGGCAGCCGGCTTGCTGGCCGGGGAAGCAAGCGATCCGGGACTGTGTGGCTTTGCGCCGTGAGGACAACAACGGCGCCCCACCACCCGTTCCTGCAGACGCGCTGCCTTGCGCCTCGTTTCCTCTTCCCGCCGCCGCATTCGGAGCCCGAGAGGGGGAAAGAGAAGAATGGAGAGAGAGCCACGTGCCGGAGGCTGCCGCCGCTGCCGCCTCAACAGCAGCCACAGGAGGGGAGTCGCTGGAGCTGCCCCCGGACTTTCCACCAAGTCCAATGCCGCCAGCCCACATGCCCGCCTCTCCCCGCGGCGGCGGCGGCAGGGCTGCCCAGCGCTCCGGCGTTGTCCGGGCTTCTCACTGCCGCTTCAACAGCAGCCACGGGAGGGGAGTCGCTGGAGCTGCCCCCGGACTTTCCACCAAGCCCAATGCCCAATGCTCGGCAGCGCGGCAGCAGCGAGGAGCCGAAGATCGGGGTTTCCCCGCCGCCCACGCAAAGGGGAAACCCCGATCTTCGGCTCATCACTGCTGCCGCGCTGCCGAGCAGATCAGCTGCTCGGCAGCCGCCTCCGGTCTTCCCCGCCGCCCACGCAAACTCCACCATCTGCGCATGCGCGGCCATGGAAGAAGGGCACGCAGGCGCAGATGGTGTTTTTACTTCCGCACCACTACATCGCGAAAAATCGATTATCGCGAGGGGTCTTGGAACGGAACCCTCGCGATAATCGAGGGATCACTGTACTGCCATCACTGGGGTATCATTGCAAAGGAAATTATGGAACATGCTCCTCCCGTATTAACTTTTCCTAGAAATGAACCACAGGACAAAATTTTGAATGACAAATTGGACATGGCACAAGGGCTTTTTGTATCAGAAAATAAACTGTACACAAAGGTAGCCATTGCAACTTTGAGACTTTCATTAAAATGCCAGGAGAGCAGAAATGAACCATCTCCAATCTAAACAGTTCTTATTTTTGTACTAAAGAGGCTAAACAACCAAGGAGGAAGAATGGATTAGGAAGGAAGGCCAAGACTGCAGTCCTTTACACACTGACCTGCAATTGCATACTTTGAACACACTTGTATAAGATTGTATTATTGTTTTGATGATTTACGGAACTGAGTTCAAATTCCAACCTTGAAACTTCCTGGAGCATTTTCCTAAAATTAAGCAATGCCCTGCCTCGATTGACAATGATGAAATAATCTGTGTCTGAAATATAAAATAATTGTCTAGATTGGTTTTTTTAATGCTTTTGCCTGAGATTTTAAATACCTTGTTTGATGAAGAGTTCTTGGGAACTCAAGATTTTACCTATTTTATTGAAAGACTTCCACTGACTTAATAACATCTAATACACCTAATTGTACTCTTTTCTACTCTACAGAGCCAAAATGCACCATCATGTGTACAGTGTGATACACAGTGCTAAGCCAAATAATAGTTTCTTGTTTTGTCTTGGTAATAATTGCAAATCTATCCTCTTTGGTTTCTAAACCATGATTTCTTTCGACCTACAAAGGATACATTAGATTAGATTAGATTGGATTGGATTGGATCGGATCGGATCAGAGCAGATTAGATTAGATTAGATTAGATTAGATTAGATTAGATTAGATTAATTGATAGGAGATGATGAGTGGATGGATGGATGGATGGACAGATAGACTGATAGATGATAGATATATACGATATAGTATGATATGATATGATATGATATGATATGATATGATATGATACATTTATAGATCAATGGTCCACAAATGTTTTGGCACCAGGGACCAATTTTGTGCAAGATGATTTTTCCACAGAACGGGGTGTTTGTGGGGGAGTACACAACCTAGATTTCTCGCATGTGCAATTTACAGTAGGGTTCACACTCATATGAGAATCTAATGCCTGATGATCTGAGGCAATGATGCTAGAGCTGGGGAGCAATTACCCTGCCTGCCAACCTCTGCTCACCTCCAGCTGCGCAGCCCGGTTCCTAACAGGCCACGGGTGTACTGATCCACATCATGGGATTTGGGACCCCAATACAGATTACTTCCAAGAAGTTCCTTTGGTTGACTTGGCATACCATGCCTTGCGGCAAGCCATAGAGAAGTGAACTTCATAACATGCTGGGGAGACCTGGAAGACCATTATGACACGGTCAACCTTTTTACTTGAAAGGATGCTCAGACAATGGCTGAAATCCTGCATTTGTCTAATTCTACTTTTATCTAGCTGTAATTCTCCTTTTACAGCTTTATCTACCTGTAATTCTCCTTTTATCTAGCTGATAGTTTGTAGATGCTAAACAGCTGATTGGGGTTTCTTCAGTTCCTTTTATTTCAGTCATTGGGAACATATCAAACATGTCATAGTTATATGATTCCTTGGAGTCTGACTTGTCTAGACTAATTATATATCATGTCTGTTTTCCTTTTTTCTTCTCTGGACATCACATTGATATCTAACAACCAGGCTCATGTTAGGGTGGGCCAAAGGGTTTTTAAAAACCCGGGTGGCATATGAAATTGTAGAAATCTAGCTATGAAATGAATGTGTTATAACCAGATCATCAGGTTAAACCATAATTAGTCACAAGTGTTCAGATAAGCTATACTATTGCATTTTTTAAAAAATCCTTAGCTGTCTGCAAGCCTAAATATTTCATTCATGAAATGTCCTGGGAGGGTTTATCAGGTTGACAATTCAAAGCAGGGCCATCTGTGGGACATTGCTGTTAACTTCTTGAAGATTCATTTATGAAATAAACACGCCATCTCATCCCCCAATCACTTGCTGGAGAACTCCAAGGGGAAAAAGAAACTTTTTAAATATTCCAGAAATAGATCACAATATTTTTCATATATCTAACTCACTGTAATACACTGCTCAAAAAAATAAAGGGAACACTTAAACAACAGAATATAACTCCACGTAAATCAAACTTCTGTGAAATCAAACTGTCCACTTAGGAAGCAACACTGATTGACAAGCAATTTCACATGTTGTGCACATTCAACTTTGTAAAGAACAAAGTATCCAATGAGAATATTTCATTCATTCAGATCTAGGATGTGTTATTTGAGTATTCCCTTCATTTTTGGAGCAGTATAGGTTCACCCAGCCATAGACTACCCTAAAGGAAGATGTCCCACTTAAATTTTGACCTATTTTTTAACCTACTGTATCCCAAAGTGGAAGAACTTGTGGGCCACCAGATGTTGCTAATTGTAACTTCCAGCAACCCCCGCCAGGCTGAACAATGAAGACAGTTGCTAAAAAACTCAGTCATGCTAGTATGTTTGATGCAAATTTCAAATTCATGACACATCCATGCTAGTTGGTCTCTCTGTTGATACCTTTATACAGGTATGTTATGATAGCCTAGCACCTGTAAGGTAAGAGTTTAGGTGCCAAACAAACTAGAAGAATAGAATAGAATAGAATAGAATAGAATTTTATTGGCCAAGTGTGATTGGACACACAAGGAATTTGTTTTTGTGCATATGCTCTCAGCGTACATTTAAAAAAAAAAAGAAAACTAGAAAACTAACATGAGTGAAAATTAAAAAAAATTTAGATCAGGGGTGTCAAACTGGGTGGCTCGCGGGCCGGTTGGGTCACACACGCAGGCCACGCCCACACCAGCGCTGTGAATGGGAAAAACATCATGAAATGTCATGTGATGTCACAAAAGTCACGTGATGGCAACATAATGCAGTGAGTTTGACACCCGTGCCTTATATGGATTTTTATTTTTTGCAATTCAGCCAGAAAACATTGATAAAATGGTAAATGTTGCTCTATGATATTTTTAGTTGCTATACCCTGTGTTGCTAGCCAAATCCTGTGTGGAACTGAACTAGCATGAAAGAAGTTTTGGTACCTGTTTCGATCACCGAATGCTAAAATAGGGTTTGCTCTGTAAATGTCCCATTGTAAGTCTCTAAAATGTCCCACGTAAGGACCGCACATGAATGTAAATCCTACCAGGCTATTTGAATAAACTAATAAACCAATACAGGTAGTCCTTGACTTACGACCACAATGGAGCCCAACATTTCTGTTGCTAAGCAAGATGCTTTGTTAATTGAGCTTTGTTCCATTTTATAACCTTTCTTGCCACAGTTGTTAAGTTGTTAAGTGAATCACTGCAGTTGTGAAGTTAGTAACACGGCTGTTAAGTGAATGTGGCTTCCTCATTGACTCTGTAAGAAAATTGCAAAAGGTGATCATGTGACCCCAGGATACTTGAGCCGTCATAAATATGAGTCAATTGCCGAGTATCTAAATTTTGATTATGTGACATTTGGGGTGGCCACAATGGTTATATGAGAAATGTTTTAGTCGCTTTTTTCAGTGCCATGGTAACTTTCGAATAATCATAAACTTCCTAACAAACAGGAAGCAGCAGGTGAAGCTAAGCAGAATCACATCGGATACTTGTACAAGTAGCGCAGGAGCCCATCAAGGCTGTGTACTCTCACCACTTCTCTTCTCTCTATATACCAATGACTGCATCTCTAACAATCCATCTGTTAAAAATACTGAAGTTCGCACATGATACAACAGTGATTGGACTCATTCCAGACAATGATGAAGCCACATACAGATGGGAGGTTGAACAACTAATCTTGTGGTGCAACCAGAACAATCTGGAACTGAATACACTCAAAACCATAAAAATGGTGGTAGACTTTAGAAGAAACCTGCCCATACTTCCACATCTTAGAATACTAGACAACACAGTATTAACAGTAGAGACTTTCTAGGTTTCTAGGTTTGACTATATTGCAAGATCTAAAATGGACATCAAAACATCAAAAACATCATCGAAAAACCAGAACAAAGAATGTTCTTTCTGTGCCAACTCAGGAAGCTCAAACTGCCCAAGGAGTTGTTGATATAGTTCTACAGAGGAATTATTGAGTCTACCATCTGCACCTCTATAACTGTCTGATTTGGTTCTGCAACCCATCAAGACAAGACAGAAACTTCAGAAGATAATCAGAACTGCAGAAAAAACAATTGCTACCAACCTGCCTTCCATTGTGTACCTGTATACTGCACGAGACAAAAAGAGGGCTGTGAAAATATTTAGACACATCACATTCTGGACACAAACTGTTTCAACTCCTGCCCTCAAAACAACACTACAGAGTACTGTACAGCAGAACAACTAGACACAAGAACAGTTTTCCCCCAAACGCCATCACTCTACTAAACAATTCCCTCAACACTGTCAAACTATTCACTAAGGCTGCACTACTGTTAGTACAAAACATTTGGGTTTGCAATATACAAACTAACAATGAATGTTTGTTTGTATTGAGATACTCTAGCTTTAAGAAATAGTGTTGCAAATTGCCATAAGAGGGAGCTAAAAAACATGATTCTTACCTCCAGGACCGCCTTCTGCCGCATGAGTCCCAGTGACCAGTTAGGTCCCACAGAGTCGGTTTTCTCCAGGTCCCATCAACTAGACAATGATGCTTGGCAGGACCTAAGGGAAGAGCCTTTTCTGGGGGGGGGCAGCCCTCTGGAATCAGGCCCCCACCCTCCTCGCCTTCTGTAAAAGTTTAAACACCAATCTGTACCACCAGGCTTGGGGCCATTAGACTCTAGCACCCTGGCTGACGAGGGTAGTATGTCTTCTTGTGTGAATGGGAATGAATGATTTTAAGTGTTATTAGAGTTTTTAAAGTTTTTTAGCTATATTAATTTGATTTTTTTAAGATATGTATATTGTATATTTTTTTTAGATATGTTGTGAGCCTCGGAGAGGGGCGGCATACAAATCCAATAAATAAATAAATTATTTCTCTCTGCTCTCTCTGTTCTTTCTACTGATTCACTGTGACTGATGTAGTAAACTCTGTGTATTCAATGATAATTTGATGTATTTGTAAACTGTAATGTATATCTGATATGTAAGACAGAGACAGGCTTGTAATTCTATTGTTGTATTAAGAAATATTGACTGCTTAACCTGACTGTGCTATTAATAAAGTAAACACTATTTTATACATTTGAATGTATCTGTCTTGTATTACTAAATAATTATTCATATCTTCTGGATATCTGCAGGAATGCCACATTTTCCTCTGTACATGTCCTTGATAACTCAAGGGTTATGCACACTCCATAACAACTACTATTAATTTTCTCATCATTTCTATCACCCATCTCTTCCCACAAATGACTCTAAGATTGTAACTTTGCTGCTTGTATCCTTACAATTTATATCGATTGGTTCCTAATAAGATTGGATTGTTTATTTGTACCCAGATTATCATTAAGTGTTGTTTCTTATAATTCTTGATGAACTTATCTTTTCTTTTATGGATACTGAGAGCATATGCACCAAGACAAATTTCTTGTGTGTCCAATCACACTTGGCCAATAAAATTCTATCTATCCTATTCTATCACTGTTGTAAGTCAAGGACTACCTGAATTTGATTGGCATCATGAAGTTTGCATGATGCCCATCAAAATCTGCTGGATTGCATTTCATACTCTCTATCAGCCAATATAGCTAATGAGAACTGTAGACTTCATATCAATCGTAAAAGACATCCAATCAAAGAAGTTTGATAAGGTTGTTATTGGATAATGTTTCTTTGTGTGTGTGTTGGTATACATGTAATCATTGTTTTTGTCTTCCTTTTCTTTTTGTTCTTAGCTCCTGGGCTATGAACAATCATAAATAGGTAAATTTCTCTTTCTTTAAAAAAAATCTGAAAAACTCAGAGAATAGTTTGCTTGCTTTACTGATGCCTGGAGAATCTTGTCTTGCAACACTTATGTTAAGCATTTTTTTAAAAAAAAAATCCTGCCTTTTGTTCTCCTATGATTTTTGGCATTCCTTGCTGTTTCCAAAGCAGGATATACACAATGCTGAACACATACTTAGCTTCTTTTAACGTTTCAGAAGAGATAGAAATAGAAGGAAATGAGCTGAGATTAACTTCTTGGACATTCTGAATTAAGCTGTTGCATGGATGTCCAGAAGCAAATAGATCACATATCCACCTCAATTTCCTATAGTCCTGTCTTTTAAAAGTATCCTATGAATTTCAAGCAATACATTCTGGCCTTGTCGATTTCCAGGTCTTTTTATTGGTGCTGATTCACAAGTTACTCCCAGAGTTTGGGACCAGGGAAGTCATTTTAAAAGGGATTGGCTCATTTATAGACTCATTCATTTCATCCAAAGATGAAAAATGAACAGGGGGGAGGGGAGGGAGGAATGGATTATTTCAAAAAATGTTTGATTTGCAACGGAAATATTTTAGTTACTGCAATCCTGCTGTTTATTTCAAATAATTGAAGTTTTGTTTCTGTGATATTCAGCTTACTTTGAATGTCACATCTAGAAGCAGGGCCACCATCAGGAATTTTGGGGCCCCATACAGCCTAAGTGTCTGCCCCCCCCCCGGCCATTTTAAAACTACTGCCCCCCAAATCCGGTTCCATGCCCACCATGGCCACACACCCTGGGCAAGCCCTCCCCCGGCCCTCTGAGGTCAAACACAGCCCTGATGTGGCCCTCAATGAAATTGAGTTTGACACCCCTGGCCTAGAGGCTAAATCCTATGAACAAGGGCTAAGAAAATGAGTATGTTTAACTCAATAAATAGAAAACTGAGGGGGAATATAATAGTAGTTTCCCAATCTTAAAGGGCTGCCACAGAGCAGATGGCATCTATTTATTCTCCATGCCACCTGAAGGTAGTACAAGAAGCAATGGGCGGAACCTCACCAAGAAGAAATGCAATCTGGAAATAAGGAAAAACTTGGGACTGGGCGGCATAGAAATAAAAAATAAATAAATAAATAAATAAATAAATCCCTTCTTTTTTATTAAAAGAAATTAATAGAAACATAGAAACATAGAAGACTGATGGCAGAAAAAGACCTCATGGTCTATCTAGTCTGCCCTTATACTATTTCCTGTATTTTATCTTACAATGGATATATGTTTATCCCAGGCATGTTTAAATTCAGATACTGTGGATTTACCAACCACGTCTGCTGGAAGTTTGTTCCAAGCATCTACTACTCTTTCAGTGAAATAATGTTTTCTCAGGTTGCTTTTGATCTTTCCCCCAACTAACTTCAGATTGTGTCCCCTTGTCCTTGTGTTCACTTTCCTATTAAAAACACTTCCCTCCTGGACCTTATTTAACCCTTTAACATATTTAAATGTTTCGATCATGTCCCCCCTTTTCCTTCTGTCCTCCAGACTATACAGATTGAGTTCATGAAATCTTTCCTGATAAGTTTTATGCTTAAGACCTTCCACCATTCTTGTAGCCTGTCTTTGGACCCATTCAATTTTGTCAATAATAATTTAAAAAACCCAAAATCCATTACTATTAAAACTAAAACAACCAGCAAAACTATTAATAAAAACAGGTGAGGGCTGGGTTTTTTTCTCTGTTATTATTTAAGTGCTTTTACCATATGCTTTAAATCAAGAATCACTTCTCCCTCTGTTTCTCTCTCTTTTCTGTCATTCTCTGCCTCAATCATTTTCTCATTTCTCTTTTTTTCTCCCCTTTTTTCTATCATTTCTCTCTCTCTTCCTTCCACTCTTCTCTCTCTCTTTCTTCCTCTCTTTCACTCTCTTCCTTCCTCTCTCATCTCTTTCTTTCTTTCTCTTTCTCTCTCTTGCTTTCTTTCTCTTTCTCTCACTCCCTTCCTCTCTCATCTCTTTCTTTCTCTATCTTGCTTTCTTCCTCTCTCTTCCTCTCTTCCTTCCTCTCTCATCTCTTTCTTTCTTTCCTTCTCTCTCTCTTTCTCTATCTTGCTTTCTTCCTCTCTCTCACTCTCTTCCTTCCTCTCTCATTTCTCTCTCTCTCTTTCTATCTCTCTCTCTCTTTCTCTATCTTGCTTTCTTCCCCCCTCTCTCTCTTTCTTTCTTTCTTTCTCTCTCTTTCTCTCTCTTGCTTTCTTCCTCTCTCACTCTCTTCCTTCCTCTCTCATCTCTCTCTCTCTTTCTTTCTTTCTTTCTTTCTCTCTCTCTTTCTCTATCTTGCTTTCTTCCTCTCTCTCTCTCTTCCTTCCTCTCTCATCTCTTACTTTCTTTCTCTCTCTCTTTCTCTCTCTTGCTTTCTTCCTCTCTCTCACTCTTCCTTCCTCTCTGATCTCTCTCTCTTTTCTTTCTCTCTCTTTCTCTATCTCTCCCCCTCTTTCTCTCTCTCTCTTTTTCTCACTTTCCCTCTCTTGTTTTCTTTCTCTCTCTCTCTTGCTTTCTCTCTCACACTCTTTCTCTCTCTCTTGCTATCTCTTTCTCTCACCCTATTTCTCTCTCTCTCTCTCTCTCTCTCTCACTTTCTCTCTATCTTGTTCTGTCATCACTCTCACTCTCTCTCGTTCTCCGGAGGCTGGTGAAAGTAATTTTCAATTACTTTCAATTGTAATTTTCAATTACAATCAACCTATCTCTCCTTCCTTCCTTTCCCCTTCCCTCTTTTCCTTTCCTTCCTTCCCTTCCCCTTTCTCCTTCTTTCCCTTCTTCCTTCATTCCAACCAACCAACCTATCTCTTCTTCCTGTTTCCTTCTCCTCCCTCTTCCCCTTCCTTCCCTTCCTATTTTTCCTTCCTTCCTTCCCTTCTGTGTCCTCCTGGCCCTCTCTTCCCCTCCCCTCCCCTCCCTTTCCTCGACGAGGGCAGCCCGTAGAGTCACACCCATCCCGGGCCGAGTTACAAGAGCCGCAGCCGGGTGGGGAGCACCCCACTCGCTTCGTTCCCGCGGCCGGGCTCGGTCGGGAGCCCGCTGGTCAGGGCTCGGTCGGCGCCACCAGGAATCCAGGAAACCGGGGTCAGGGGACGGCGCCTGGAATGTCGGGCGCGTGGGCTGACGCGCGCTCTCCCCATCTTCTGCTGCCAGCCCAACCCGGAAAATTCAAAGTAAGAAAAACCTTCGCTCTTACTTTGAATGCTCCGGGCAGGCTAGCAGGGAGATGGAGAGAGCGCGGTGGCCCCCGCTGTGAGAATGCCTGCAGGGAAGAGAGGCGGAGCGGACGGGCGGGCGAGGGCAGCGGCGAGTAGCCATGGGGGCGCAAGGGGGCTAGAGGCGCGGGGGGGGCGGGGGCGGCCGTGGCTTCATGCGCGCCCTTGGAAAAGGGTGCGGGGGGGCTTTTGGGGGACGCTGGCGTACGCGTGGGAGCCTACAACTTGCGCAAGCCTACAACTTGCGCTTGTGTTAAATTTTGTTTCTTTCCTAAGCAGCCTTCTGTGTAAAAAAATCCATTTTGGAATGACTCGTTCCCAAATGGATTTTTTTACACAGAAGGCTGCTTAGGAAAGAAACAAAATTTAACACAAGTGCAAGTTGCAACCGCCACCCGAAGGGGCTCCTACCTTCGCCGCACGCTTTACTCTGGGACTGGAGGACCGCGCTGCCAAAGGCTCCGTCGGGGCTTCTTCGAGTCCTGCCTCGCGAGGGTCAGAGGGCCCGCCTTTTTCGTTGGTGAGGCAGGCAAGAGAGGGCCGGTACTGCGCATGTGCGACGGCGGGCAAAACCGGGCCCTCTCATGGCCGGGCCCGGTACACCACTACCAGTAATACCCCCCTATCGGCGGCCCTGTCTAGACGCTATCCGGTCAAACTTTGCTAAAACACTATTGTGAGCCCAGTCCTTGCAGAATTGGGTTCCTCCCAGTTTGGACTGGTTTATTCGAACCAGTAGTGAACCACTGGTGACATCACGATAATGTTATATGCCCATGTTACACCAACACTCCGCAGTCTGCATTGGTTGCCGATCAGTTTCTGGTCACAATTCAAAGTGTTGGTTATGACCTATAAAGCCCTTCATGGCACCGGACCAGAATATCTCCAGGACCACCTTCTGCCGCACGAATCCCTGTGACCAGTTAGGTCTCACAGAGTTGGCCTTCTCTGGGTCCCGTCAACTAAACAATGTCATTTGGCAGGACCCAGGGGAAGAGCCTTCACTGTGGTGGCCCCGACCCTTTGGAACCAACTCCCCCCAGATATCAGAGTTGCCCCCACCCTCCTTGCCTTTCGTAACCTCCTTAAAACCTACCTCTGTCGCCAGGCATGGGGGAATTGAGACTTTCCCTTCCCTATAGGCTTATAAAATGTATGCATGGTATATCAGTATGTATGATTGGTTTCTTAAATTGGGGTTTTTTAAAATTAACTTAAATATTAGATTTGTTTACATTGTGTTATTATTATTGCTGTTAGCCGCCCCGAGTCTACAGAGAGGGGCGGCATACAAATCTGATAGATAGATAGATAAATAAATAAATAAATAAATAAATGTTACAGAACTGGTTTGGTCGGTGCCAGTCTGTGGGCACCGCCAACTTTTGGGGGAATTTTTTATTTATTTATTTTTTCTTCTGAGCATGTGCCAAAGCTGAGTTTCTGGCCTTGTGCATGCAGTTGCCATCTTGGTTTTGGCTTTTTTTGAGAGGGGATTTCTTAAAGATTTTGGCACTGCACGTGTGTATGTGCGCAAAACACGCCCACTTGGCGCAATAACACAGTGCGAGAGGAAGCAAATTAGCAGTGAGGTAAGTTAGAACCCACTCCTGAGTCCTTGGTATACATTCTTCAGTTATCCTTCCATACAACTATCCGAATGCAAATATATCATCTAAAATATTATCCAAAACAATATTTTTGAGGTGAATCACTGGCTCAGCTAACCTTTGATGCTACATGCAGATTTTCAATCCATTTTCAAAATATTACTTAGTCTCAGCTTTTTTGATAGTGAAAAATTCTTTTCATAAAGAATATTACTTGCTCAGTCAAATCGACTGACAATCAATAACAGTCTCAAAACAAATCAAACATAAATAAAATAAACGTATAACATAAATGTATAAAACAAAGTATGAAGGAAAAGAAACTTAACTTGATTTCATTCAACCACTTTGTTTATTATTTATTATTATTTATTTATTATTTAAATTTGTATGCCGCCCCTCTCCGCAGACTCGGGGCGGCTCACAACAAAGTGAAACAATTTACAACAAATCTAAATTACAGTTTAAAAATATTTTAAAAACCCCATTTTCTAAACAAACATACATACAGACATACCATTCATAAATTGTATATGCCCGGGGGAGATGTCTCAGTTCCCCCATGCCTGACGACAAAGGTGGGTCTTAAGGAGCTTACGAAAGGCAAGGAGAGTAGGGGCAGTTCTAATCGCCGGGGGGAGTTGGTTCCAGAGGGTCGGGGCCGCCATAGAGAAGGCTCTTCCCCTGGGGCCCGCCAACCAACATTGTTTAGTTGACGGGACCCGGAGAAGGCCCACTCTGTGGGACCTAATCGGTCGCTGGGATTCGTGGGGCAGCAGGTGGTCTTGGAGATATTCTGGTCCAGTGCCATGAAGGGCTTTAAAGGTCATAACCAACACTTTGAATTGTGACCGGAAATTGATCGGCAACCAATGCAGACTGCGGAGTGTTGGTGAAACATGGGCATACCTAGGTAAGCCCATGACTGCTCTCGCAGCTGCATTCTGCACGATCTGGAGTTTCCGAACACTTTTCAAAGGTAGCCCCATGTAGAGAGCATTACAGTAGTCGAACCTGTATTGTTGCCTAGTAAGACCTAAAAACTAAAATAAAATCTTATTTTTATATCTCTCCAACAGTTTAGCACAATCAGATCCATAGGCAGTTTTCAATTGTACATTTCTATTCAGATAAAATTGCATGTGATATTTAGGTTCTGACTACACATAAAGTCAGTGATGGGCTACCAAAATTTTTACTATCACACTGTGGGTGTGGCTTATGCATTTTGTTTCAACATCTTTCAGTGCAAATTGGGTGTTCTGGGGTGGAGCTCCAAATTTTGCTACCGGAACTGTGTTCCTGACCGTTCCCGTAGGAGCCCATCACTGCATAAAGTACACTTTTCTAATGTACACCTGCCAAGGACTGTTTGTCTAATGTCTGATTCAAAATATTACCCTCTCTCTTAAATATACAACTGGCTTTCAAATAATATATACACAGGTAATCTTTGATTTACAACTACAATTGGGACCAGAAGTTCTGTTACTAAGCAAGAGGAGTCATGGCTAATTTTATGACTTTTTGCCACGGTTGTAATAATAATAATTTAATAATAATAATTTATTGGATTTGTATGCCGCCCCTCTCTATATGCAACACAGAAGGAGTGGGGCGGCTTATAAATCTCAAAAATAAATAAATAATATTTTTTAAAATCACTACAGTGTTAAGTGAATCGCATAGTTGTTAAGAAAATGTGGCTTTCCCCATTAACTTTGGAAACTATCTGGAAAGCACAGAAACGGTGATCAGACGACCCCACAGCCATTATAAATACATGCCAGTTGCCAAGCACTCAAATTTCGATCATATGACCATGGGGATGCTTCAATGGTGATAAGTGCAAAGACTTTTGTAAGTGCGAGGACTTATGTAAGTCATTTTTTTTCAGTGCCAGTATAACTGAAAGATTAACTGGGTGTTACCTTTTACCTCCTAGCCTCTTCCCCAGTGAAATTACCAACTCTGTTTCTCTGGGCAACTGAGCATTCATCAGTCAGAAAAGATCTGGAAGGGACCTTAGAGGTCTTCTAGTCCCACCCCCTGCTCAAACAGGAGACCTTATATTATTTCAGAAAGGTGACTGTCCAATCTGTTCTTAAAAACTTCCAGTAATGAAGCAGCTGCAATTTCTGAAGACAAGATTTTCCACTGGTTAATTTTTTTCACTATTAGGAAGTTTCTCCTTAATTCTCGCCTTGATTAGTTTCTATCCGTCTTTTCTTCTGGCCTTCTGGTGCTTTGGAAAATAAGTTGACAACCACCATCCCTTCTTTATGGCAGCCCCCCAAATACTGAAATACTGCTATCATGTCACCCCTAATCCTTCTTTTCTCTAGATTAGTCATACCCTATTCCTGCAACCATTTTTAATATGTTTTTGTCTACCTCAACTATAGAATGGAAATTAGAGGTGGGTTTATTTATTTATCCGACTGGTTCAGACTGGTTCGCCTGAACTGATAGCGATCCGTTGGTGACATCACAGAACCGGTTCAGTCAGTGACAGTCCATGGGCATGGGAGGAAGCGAACCGGCAGCAAGGTAACTTAGAACCCACCCCTGTTGGAGATGTAACCCCTTCAATAAACAGTCTCTACAAGGTCTCCCAGAAACAGTCTCTACAAGGTCTCCTGGACTCATGATTATTGTTGTAAGGTGTAATAATGAATCTTGAGAGCCTGATAGAATTTTTCTCCTTCTTCTCTGAAAGAAAGGAAGAGATCATAAAGAAACTCAATATTGACCTGTCTGGATTCTCTTTGTGATGAGAGAATCAAAGCAGGTCTATTTTGAAGGGTGGGTGGGTGTCCTGATCATCTATATTTCAGGGCTAGGCTGAATGCTTACATAAGCACTCTTGCATTCCTTTGTCAAGATGACATCTAGGAAGAAAGAAAGGCTGCATCATCAGGATGTCCATCAAGGATGATTAGTTGTAGCTACGCTTAGGGCAAAGCTTGGAGGGGTTCCAAAATTCAAAGACGATCAGCCATGGAATCAAACTTCATTTTAAACATATTTTTAAAAGCAAATCACATCAACAAGAGTTTGTTTGTTTGTTTGTTTGTTTGTTTGTTTACTGATTGATCTTCTATAGTAACTACACTTCTTAATCATAATTCTGTCAGTTTGCTAATATATTCATCTGCTTTGCATGTTCGTTTTATTTTAATGTGTTGTATGTTTCTTCAAGATGGCCTTTACTTAGAAAGTCAGGATATTTATTTTGGCATGAATAAACAAGCCAAATAGTGCAATAAATTCCACAATGAGGAAACCAACTTCCATGTATTTTTTTTTTCATATATGTTTTGCTACAAGCTTTCTCATACGATTATGCCTTGCTTTGCAACTGCAACCTTAGAGGTGCACACTGAGACCAGAATTATATGCACCTCTACCCAAGTTCTCTTGGTTTCGGTGAAGTGTAAATGCAAGTAAATTATGCAGAAGATGGCTGTTGCATTTCTTTCTTCTTCTCATTCTTGAAAAGAGTAATGAGTTCCTATCAACCAAAGACTTCTAATGCATACTGATTTCACGTTCTGCTTCTGATGTGTTTTGTGGAGTCCTTGGTGCTCTCTGAGTTTGCTTGTTTGCTTACAGACATTTTGTTACCCAGCTAGGTAATATCATCAGTTCGTTAATCAACTAGGTAACATTAACAGTACCGATTATTATTATTATTATTATTATTATTATTATTATTATTATTATTAATAATTAGATTTGTATGCCGCCCCTCTCCGAAGACTCGGGGCGGCTCACAACAGTAATACAAAAACAATGTAACAGTGAGACAATTATATTATCTAGTTGGTTTATGAAATATCTGCAAGCAAACAACCAAACTTAGAGGGGTGGGTTTATCTTACTTTCCTTATCAGTTCAGAAGTGCGCATGTCACATCTGGGTACTGACCCTCTGTGCATGCACAGAAGCCTTTGCACATGTGCGGAGGGCGATTTGCTAGCCACTTTCAAGCAGCGGCTTCCAGCGAACCAGTTTGGGGGCTTGGAAGCTGGCCATCACTACCAGTTTGGCGAATGGGGCCAAATGTCCACCACTGGCTCATCCAAACTGGTAGTAACCAACCACTGATCCCCATGGTCACAGGATCAAAATTCAGATATTTGGCAACTGATTCATATTTATGATAGTTGGAGTTTCCTGGGGTCATATGATGACCTTTTGCAGCCTTCTGACAAGCTGAGTCCTGAGTCTACAGAGAGGGGCGGCATACAATGAGCCAGGGTGGCGCAGCAGGTAGAATGCTGTGCTGCAGGCCACTGAAGCTGACTTGTAGATCTGAAGGTCAGCGGTTCAAATCTCATCACCGGCTCAAGGTTGACTCAGCCTTCCATCCTTCTGAGGTGGGTAAAATGAGGACCCGGATTGTGGGGGCAATAGCCTAGCTCTGTTAAAAAAGTGCTATTGCTAACATGTTGTAAGCCGCCCTGAGTCTAAGGAGAAGGGCGGCATAAAAATTGAATAAATAAATAAATACAAATCTAATAAATAATAATAAGTCAATGGGGAAGCCAGATTCACTCAACAACTGCAGTGATTCTTTTTTCGTAAAAAGTTTTTTTTAACAAATATTCATACAAATATCAGTATATATATCTTATGGAAATGTCAAAAACAGTACCTTAATCAATATTCCTAATCATTTCTATATCCATATTTATTTCTTTTTCATGATAAATCACCTGTCTACATTCAGATCTCATTTTCTCACTCCCTTCATACACTCTCCATCTCTTCCCTCTGCTGCAGTGATTCACTTAACAACTTACCTATGGGGCAAAAGTCACTTAAGAACTGTCTCACTTAGCAACAAATGTTGGGCTTGATTGTGGTTGTAAAATAAGGACTCCCAATATTTGGGTTTAGTTCAGCGTGGTGGGTGGGGATTTATCACTTTGTATTATAGATGAATGGGACCACAATGGTTCGTTCCATAAACTGTAGTCAAAACATAGTTTAGTGCAGTCTATCAACCCTGGATTGGGCTCTCACCCTGTACTATGCCACAATTTAAAGGGTTTGGTGTTGATGTTGTAAATGCAACAGTTGTGTTGTTCTTTAAAAAAACACTTAGCGAGTTTTATGGATCTCTTCTTTCAATTTGGTGGAAAACCATTGGTTCTTAAGTGATCTGCTGGGCTCTCTGGTAGGATCATCCCAAAAATTCAAGGGTACAAATTTCAGACACACACACGTATGAAAATTCAAAACAATGTTCTTTATCCCAAAAGTCAAAATAAACTAAACTCTCTTTTTGTATTGCAAAGAGCACTCGTCCCAAAACAACCGGGTAGTCTGTACAATTAACCTTAAGCAGTCATTAAGTACTTAGCTAGCAGCTGTGAAGAAACTTCACATCTCTTCTTCTTCCAACGAAGTGCTTTGTTTTCAAAGGCGTGAAAAATCAACAAGCAAAGTCCAGAAACCAGCAACCCAGGATTCCTGACAAACTGCGATCAGATACTCTTTCACAATGGCCAAATCCACACGCTGCTATTTTTAGCAGCAGCCCTAATTACTGGAGCCCCACCCAACCACAGGTGGCCTCATTTTCTCTTGTAATAATCCTTCAGTTGTTGTCTCCTATGCATCACTCTACGCATGCATGGATGTGTCATTAATTCTTGTTCAGAATCCAAAGATGATACAGATGATTGATCTCCTCCTGGGCTGTCTGCCAAACTCCCCTCTTCCCTGTCACTCATGCTGCCTTGGTCAGAGGAGGCTTCATCGGCAGATTCCATCGGGAGCAAAACAGGCCTGCGGCATGTGGATGTCTCCCCCACATCCACCTGCACATTCCTTGGGGCAGGAGCTGGGCCAGAGCTAACCACAACATTAAGTGTTTCTGAATTCCTTGCATCTCTAACCAGAGGTGGGATTCTCATAATTTCCCTATCAGTTCATCCAGTGTTCATACCCTCACTTTGGTCATGCATGCATCTTCCACACTTGCATACAGCCTCCCACACATGTGCTTTGCAGCTTGCACTCATGCGCATGGCTTGAAAATATGAATAAATAGGATAGCGTAACACCAGGGACGGTGGACAGGTGGACAGGTGGACAGGTGGAAGGGGCAGACTCACAGGTCGCTACTACCGGTTCATGCAAACTGATTCGAACCGACTGAATACCACTTCTGTCTCTAACCATAGGGATGCAAGGAGCTGGGTGGAGTTGCTGAGAATGATAGATTCTTACCCTCTACAGAATTTGGCCAGGAATGAGGACCAGGGTAATTACATATGACAAAGAATGGTGCAGAATGAAGGGAGGGAGGTATTTCCTGAACATTCAAGGACCAGCTATGTACTTACAGGTAAATCAAGAATTCAAAAACTTTTTATTCCAAACGGGAGCCCTGGGAATAATTATCAGATGGTGAGATGGAAGAGGAGGTGGAGTAGCACATTTTCACATACCATGTCTAGGTGGAGGGGTTTGTTATTTTCATAATTCTCCCTCCCGGAGGATGTTCTATTGTTTCTGACAGCACTGGCCATGACCTGGGGAGGGAGAGCTTACAACCCATTCCCCCTCCCTCCCTACAGGAGAAGCAAAGTTTTTAGATGTAATAGACGCTGCTCAGACAATCTCACAAATCCTGCTGATGAAGAATGACTTTAAGATCCTGCTTTCCCCATCCTAATCTACAAGAGGAAACAGGAAAAAGGAACTTAAAACTCCCATTGCTGAGACAGCTAAGACCTTGCTCTAGTCTACCCCAGTATTTCAGTGAATCTGTTGCTCCCTGGTAAGCAAGTTTGCTGTGCGATGCGAAGAAAGAGTGAAGATTGAGGCTGATCCCACGGAAAGGACCTCTGGTATTTCATGAACTAAAGTATAAACTGGATGGATATACTTGGAAAAGCGTGGACATTTTTAGCACTTCTTCTTTTCTGTGGATTCCGCCTTATGCTTTCAGGTAGGAGTGGGTTTTTTTTAGTTCTTTGCAACTTCATAGTAAAGATCTCAAAATCCTTGCATTAAAGTTGTTCTCTAATTGTCTGTTCACTTAACTTGATACGTGACAATAAAAAGCATATTCTTCATTAGCCATGATGTCTTTTGATCATTGGGATGTTCGTAAGTAATTTAAAAGATGTACTTTTAGTAAGATTTAAAAGTAATTTAAAAGATGCACTTTTAGTAAGATTTGTTCTACCAAATAATTGTTTAACAAATGTGTGGAATGTTTGTACTTTGTTTTGGGGCACAATTTAAATAGTTGTGCTATTAATGGTTTGATACTGTCTGTCTTGATTACGATATCAGTACTTTAGTTCGGTGGAAGTCAAGTCTTGCACATATATGCATTAATGACAAAATTAGCTTCCTTTGTTTACATGTTGACCAGCAGCCATATAACATTTCTTAGAATTAAAATTCATGCTAACGTACTAAACTCAAATTCGAGTCATATTTTTATTGTGATAGTCAAATGTTTTTTTAAAATGTTATTTTTCTTCTTCTTTCCCTGCCTTTAATTAATGGCTATATCCCAAGTATCATTCATTCAATAGCTTATCTCTGGCCAGCTTGCTTTTATTTTCCTAAAAAAAAGTAATGGTAGGAATTGAATGAAAAAAAATCACATAGTTAAACAAATAAATATGAAAAATTCACTATGCAGGTGACATGGGTTCAAAATTTTTGTAAGGATGAAATGAAAATAAAGCAGAAAGCATTTTATCCAAAGTATCACAAAATCTTATATATAACATTTCAGTACTATTTACACTTGACAATCTTATTTTTAAAAAACGCACCTATATTTCTTTTAAATTTCGGTCCAAAAAACCTTAGAAATAAAGAGTAAAAAGTGTTAAAGGTTATTAAGGTGTATAGTTAAGTTCATTCACTTTGGAAATACTTTATCCTTTAGAAGCCCCGAAGAAAGGTGGGACAAAAATTAAAAAGTACTAAACAATCTATATTTGGTGAAATTAAAACACGATTCAATCATTCGGACGACAAATATTGATTTCCTTTATATTCCAATATTAAGTTTTTTAGAATGTGTGTGCCACTATTTGCACGAGACAAAATTAACTACTTTAATTCCACGAATATCTGTAGGCTTAACGGTGCAGCATTTTTCACTTTAAATTGTAGCAGATGGTTTACCAGAGGGGAAGAGAAAGCCGGTATCTAAAGGGCTTTGTCCTTTCTATAAACTAAAACAATTCTTGGCCAGTTGTTAATCTTCACTGAGAAAAACAAATAGAGATCATAGATTTCTTTGTTAGTTTTAATTATAAAATCATAACTGGATGTTTTTCAGGAGGGCTTGCCGTCAATAAGTAGAAAATAGCATTCAATCTTTACTTTATGTTCCATAAATAGGGACAAGTACAAAAGAAAGGGAATACATTTTTTGAGAGTTTGTATAACAATGTAGAATGAAAAATTTAGAATGCAAATGCTGGATTTTACGAAGGGAGGGAGGGAGGGAGGGAGGGAGAGAGAGAGAGAGATTGTTATTTGTTATTTGTTGTAAATTATTTGTTCTCCTCAACTTTATTTTCCAAAATTAGTGAGGAGAGGAGGAAGGGAGAAAGACGCATATATCATATAATATTCTAATTTCTTTAAAAGAAGGATGAATGCATGGAAACATCATTTTTCCACATTGAACATTCATCATATACTACTTTATTAAATAAAATAAAATAAAAATGCCCTTGCTGGTTCATTATCCACTTGGCTTCCAGGTAGATATTGTGGATTTACAACCACAGCTGAGCCCAAAATGTATGTCGCTAAGTGAGGCCTTTTGTTAAGTGAGCCTAGTCCCATTTTACGATCTTTCTTACCACAGTTGTTAAGTGAATCACTGCAGTTATTCAGTTAGTAACACGGCTGTTAAGTGAATCTGGCTTCCCATATGGCTTTTTTTGCTTAGGAGAAGGTCGCAAAAGGTGATCACATGACCAGGGACACGGGTCTCTGTCATAAATATGAACCTGTCATAAATATGAACCAGTTGCCAAGCATCTGAATTTTGAACATGTGACTGTAGAGATTTATTTTTTATTTTATTTATTTATTCATTTCTCCAATACACAAATACATAGGAAGAAAGATAGACATGTGATAATATAAAAGAGGGTGAAAGTAAACTTAGAGGAGAGGATACATGAAAGGAAGAGAATATATAGGATAGTTGAAAGAAAGGAAAGACAATTGGACAGGGGATGAAAGGCACACCAGTGCACTTATGTATGCCCCTTACTGGCCTCTTAGGAACCTGGAGAGGTCAATCGTGGAGAGTCTAAGGGAGAAATGATGGGGGTTAGGGGTTGACACAATTGAGTCCGGTAATGAGTTCCACGCTTCGATAACTCGGTTGTTGAAATCATATTTTTTACAGTCAAGTTTGGAGTGGTTCGTGTTAAGTTTGAATCTGTTGTGTCCTCTTGTGTTGTTGCGGTTGAAGCTGAAGTAGTCATTGACTGGTAGGACAGTGCAGCATATGATCTTGTGGGCAATACTCAAATCGTGTTTTAGGCGCCGTAGTTCTAGGCTTTCTAGGCCCAGGATTGTTAGTCTATTTTCGTAGGATATTCTGTTTCGAGTGGAGGAGTGAAGGGCTCTTCTGGTGAAATATCTTTGGACATTTTCAAGGGTGTTGATGTCTGAGATGTGGTATGGGTTCCAGACAGATGAGCAGTAGTCTAGGATGGGTCTGGCAAAAGTTTTGTAGGCTCTTGTGAGTAGATGCCGCAATGGTCATAAGTGTGAAAAACCGTCAAGTCACTGTTTTTTTCAATGCTGTTTGGAACAGTCACAAAATGAATATTGTAAAGCAGAGACTGTTGTATTTCTGAGAGCAACCGCTGTCCTGGATACCAATTCTTCTCTTCTTGGCAAGTCAGGAGATTGCACACTTATCCTCCCATACTAAAGAACTGCTGACCCCCTGGCTCTGCCTGGTTTAGGTGTGTATTGGGGTCACACCCATCTCAATAGATCTGACAGCTTTCCCGCTTTTGTTCAAGTGTGATATCATGTTTCCTGGGGCAAGCAGGGAAGACAATGCGAACACGCCTTCCTCTAGATACAACAGGCGGAGTCCAGGAAAGCAGTATTGACATTCCCCGAACGGGGAAGGTATTAAGAGTGATTGCCCATTGGCAGGCTTTAAAAAACTGGCTTAGCCTTGCCCCAAGTGGGGTGGGAAGGAGGGGGAAGGAAGGGGGTGAGGTTTGTTGTGGGTGTTGCTGCTTAGGAGGGCAAAAATTACTCCACCCAAGGTGGAGAACAGGCCTCTGGGTTTTACTGCCAAAAGCATTAAATGTTTCTCGCCTCCTTTTTCCTCGTGTGACCTACGGGGCCGTGTTCGCTGCCAACGACCCCACCTCCCCAGAAGACTAATGCCAAGGGGACACAGAAAGAAATATTTTGTCCTTTTGTCCAATATTTTGTACACAACTAAAAAAATAAAGTGCTAATAAATCTGGGATAAAAGTGTCCGTTAATGGAACGGTCAGTGAGCAAAGCAAACGTAAGCCTGTTTTCCAGTCAGTAGCTTTGAATCTCTACAGCACTGTTAATTTACTAATTGTTTCTAAATTTTTATACCTAGCCTGCTTTCAAAATCTAAGGGACTTTGAAATACAACAACAGTAGAACTATCAAGAACAACACGTAGCAAAAATTACAAGCCAATTTAAATCAAAATAATTTTGATCTAAATTGGCTTGTAATGATTTTAGATCAAAATAAATACGGCAGATTGCTGTATATTTTGTACAGTCTTACAAAAAGTGAGCCAGATGTGGTCTCCTAAAGCTCAACATCTGTCCTCGAGGTGAAATTTGCAGGATGAGTTGAGTCTGGGAAGACGACATGGTCCAGATACCAAGCCATGTAGAGCTTTATAAGATCAAATGCATGACTTGAATAGAGCCTGAAAGTAATTATGATGATGATGTCATTCTTGTGACAACTGCGATACTTACATTCTAAAGCTGAGATTGATAAAGCAGCAGAAATGCACAATGAGAGGGCTGTCATTTGTCCTAATCTCAAAATAATGGGAATCAATAATAATAATAATAATAATAATAATAATAATAATAATAATAATAATAATTATAATAATAATAATAATAATAATAATAAGAAGAAGAAGAAGAAGAAGAAGAAGAAGAAGAAGAAGAAGAAGAAGAAGAAGAAGAAGAACTATACTACTACCGGTATTACTATAATACTTCTACTTGATAAACAATAGCTTTATTTCCACCAAACCATTGTTTTCACCTCCCTATTTTTCACAAAGCAATTTGAAATCTAGGCAGTATTGCTTTTGTTATCTGAAGATTTCTCCCACTTTCTAGTAGAATTATTCAAGCTTCATCTCATTCCATCTCTCAGGACCCAATTTAGGGTCAATCACAATCCCACAGCTACAGTAATTTCTACCCATAACCAGAGATTCTGGAGATTTCCTCTTCATACTACATGGTTTAGAACAGAGATTTTCCAACCTTTCATTTCTTAAATCCCATCTCTCATTTTATCAAAGAAGCTTCGGCTGGTGTTCTTCCCAAAGGTGCTTTTTCAAGGGGCAACTGGACTTTCTGGTTTTTCTTTGAAGACATTTTCCTTCTCCTTCAAGAAGCTTCCTCAATTCTGATTGGATGGTGGGGAATGGAAGGATTTATACTCCTTGAAGATAGCTGGTCATTTGCATTCATTTAGAGAGTCATTGAGGCTACCTGGAGGTTTATCTGTGTCATCAGGATCACCTGAGTGGTGCAAAATGGTGTGGAGCCTGCTCAATTTTGATATAGATGGGCTCTTTGACCCCTCTTTCAAACCAGTGGTCCTCTCTGTCCAAAATGTGGATTTTTCTGTCTTCAAGGGAGTGGCCTTTGTCTTTTGAATGCAGATGGACTGCTGAATCTTGCAGGATTAGGACTGACCAGAAACTGGATACCAAGAGATGGAATGGTAGGATAGGAAGCAAGAATAATTCCACTGCACAACAACAACAAAACATTTTTGTCTAATTCAAAAGAAAAATGAACCACCTTTGGCTGCAGTTTTCAATTAACTGGGGCAAGTCAGAAATAAATATACTCTCAAAAGCAAGATCCTGAACTGTAAGAGAGATTGCTGTGCCAGTCTTTAGAAATAAAACTAAACAAAATTTTAAAAACCCGTACACTTTTCTGAATCACAATCATCACTTCATCAGGTACATACAAGTGTATTGGTCTTGTGGGAAGAGGAGGAAAGTAAAGGGAAAGAAGTGTATTGCTCTTAAGGGGAAGGGAGGGGAAGAGAAGGAGAAGGGAAAGGAAGGGAAGAGAAGGGAAGAGGAGGGAGGGAGGGAGGGAGGAAGGAAGGAAGGATTACCTCTTATGGTGTTGTACAAATTTGTACTTGCTGTGACATATCCTGCTAGAGTTTATCCTGATCTTTGTTAAGTTGATGTCCAAGCATACTAAATTTTCTAGTACAGTGGTACCTTGTCTTACAAACTTAATTGGTTCCAGGACAAGGTTCTTAAGGTGAAATGTTTGTAAGACAAAACAATGTTTCCCATAGGAATCAATGGAAAAGTGATTAATGCGTGCAAGCCCAAAACTCACCCCTTTTGCCAGCCAAAGCGCCCATTTTTGTGCTGCTGGGATTCCCCTGAGGCTCCCCTCCATGGGAAACCCCACCTCTGGACCTCTGTGTTTTTGCAATGCTGCGATTTCATTAAGGCTCCCCTCACTGGGAAACCCCACCTCTGGACTTCCGTTGCCAGCGAAGCACCCATTTTCACGCTACTGGGAATCCCCTGCAGCATCACAAAAACACGGAAGTCCAGAGGTGGGGTTTCCCATGCAGGGGAGCCTCAGGGGAATCCCAGCAGTGCAAAAACGGGTACTTTGCTGGCAACAGAAGTCCGGAGGCGGGGCATCCCAGTGGCGGCGGTGGGTTTGTAAGGTAAAAATAGTTTGTAAGAAGAGGCAAAAAAATCTTAAACCCCGGGTTTGTATCTCGAAAAGTTTGTATGATGAGGCGTTTGTAAGATGAGGTATCACTGTAATTCTATTTTCTGCTTACATGTATCTTTGCAATTGCTTCCCTCATGGATTGTTCCTGCACAGGTCTACCATTTGCTGTTGTCTGGATTAGTGCTGGTAGTGCTAAATAGGCAGTCACTAGATTGCCTTACTAGATAAAACTATTTTTGTGAATTAGTTTTCACAAATCTGAAAGACAAAACTATTTCTGTCCTGTAGCCTGTTTGGAATTTAATTGGAAGTGGAAGATTCTATGGCACTAGCAGTCTATAGATATTAACTTCTGTATAAGGACATTTTGAAAAAGTGCATCCGTCAGTTCTAGAACTATCCTGCATTTTGCAAAAGTCAACATAATAGCTAAATTTCTCAGTCCATTTTAAATTACTGCTTTCAATAAATCTTTGAGATAGAAGAAAACCAAAAGATGTTTCCCCATCCTCAATGTTGAAATTAGTTGCTAGTCTAGTAAGTCACTGTACTTGGAATGGATGATGTGCTCTTTTGTTCTTCAGCTCAGAGAGCAGATAATCTTGCATTTCACTCTGGCTTTGTGTCTTCATCTTCAGCAGCCATCTGATGAAGGCAAATTAATCCATTTGACTTATTTTGCTGCACACTCCTTGCACTAAGAAAAAAAATATCTGAAAAGCTATGAGCTCATCTTCACAGCCACGTAATCACAGGATGAATGTGCCCCAATAATTGTTTTCATATGACATATTTCTGCCTTCTTCATAACTTCAGCCCACAACTGAGACAGTCTAAAGTTTCCTTAGCTGTTCTAGTTTCAAAGTAGGATCTTTCTCCCCTGCACACCACACTGTTTTCCTGACTACTTTGTTCCATGGATGTGATCTTGGATACCTCATTGTTGATGAGGTTGGCGTTCTGCTCAGAAGCTGGGATCTGCCCATTTCCTGTTGGCTACTTTAGATGGTTCCAAGTAGATCCTCCCCACTTTGAATTGTTGTACTTCTGCTGACAAGGTGCTTCGTGTGGCCATATCTGTGGTCATTAGGTGCATTGTTTTGCCTACCCTGATGCTGCTTTGCTGACTTAAATACTTCAAGGTCCAATCAGCCATTGTCTCCTGCTGTCAGCACAACCACCATTGTGATACTCGTTAAAGATGGAGCTTGCTTGTTCCCAGTTTATTTATTTATTTTATTTATTTGTTTTGTCCAATACACAATGAGGGTTTTAGTGGGTATATATCTGTATACACCTAGTAAAATACATGATGAAGGTTATAGAGGAGATACTCATAGTAAAATATATCTAAGAAATATTAGAAAAGAAGATATAGTAATAGAACATATCAATGAAAGAATAGAAGAAGAGATATAGGAATAGAAGAAAGGTATAGGAGATATAGGAGAGCAATAGGACAGGGGACGGAAGGCACTCTAGTGCACTTGTACTCGCCCCTTACTGACCTCTTAGGAATCTGGATAGGTCAACCGTAGATAATCTAAGGGTAAAGTGTTGGGGGTTTGGGGATGACACTATGGAGTCCAGTAATGAGTTCCACGCTTCGACAACTCGGTTACTGAAGCCATATTTTTTACAGTCAAGTTTGGAGCAGTTAATATTAAGTTTAAATCTGTTGTGTGCTCTTGTGTTGTTGTGGTTGCTCACTCCTGATTCTCTCCACATCTCTAGTCTATGATCTGCTGGCCTCAGTGTTTTTTTCAGAATAGCCCAACTGCAGTGGTATGTAGTCTGACCTTGGGAGCAGGACAATGAGTCACAGCCAAGGGAACTGAATGGGCAGATAAAAGGCAGCTTAGCCCATTGCAGGAATGTGAGCAAGGCCAGCAGCTCAGAGGGGACCCTAACTAGGTTCGGGGGCTGGAAAGGAGATGCAGGAAAGAAGTACAGGTAATCCTCAAGTTCCAACCATAATTGAGCCCCACATAAGTTGTGACATTCCCAAAGCAAATCGCCAAGTGTCCTGATATTATTTATTTATTTATTTATTTATTTATTTATTTATTTATTTATTTATTTATTTATTTATTTATTTATTTATTTATTTATTTATTTATTTATTTATTTATTTATTTATTTATTTATTTATTTATTTATTTATTTATTTATTTATTTATTTATTTATTTATTTATTTATTTATTTATTTAGATTTGTATGCCGCCCCTCTCCGCAGACTCGGGGCGGCTCACAACAGAATAAAAAACAATTCATAACAAATCTAAATTGTAATTTAAAATATTTAAAAACCCCATTTACTAAGCAAACATACATACAAACATACCATTCATAAATTGTATATGCCCGGGGAAAATGTCTCAGTTCCCCCATGCCTGACGACAAAGGTGGGTTTTAAGGAGCTTACGAAAGGCAAGGATAGTAGGGGCAGTTCTAATCTCCGGAGGGAGTTGGTTCCAGAGGGCCGGGACCGCCACAGAGAAGGCTCTTCCCCTGGGACCCGCCAACCGACATTGTTTAGTTGACGGGACCCGGAGAAGGCCCACTCTGTGGGACCTAATCGGTCGCTGGGATTCGTGCGGCAGAAGGCAGTCTCGGAGATATTCTGGTCCAATGCCATGAAGGGCTTTAAAGGTCATAACCAACACTTTGAATTGTGACCGGAAATTGATCGGCAACCAATGCAGACTGCAGAGTGTTGGTTAAACATTTTATGACCTTTTTTGTGGCAGTTGCTAAATAAAGTGAACCTATCATTCGTTAAGCGATGGGTTTTGCCAGAAATTGGAACTAAGCTCCAGTTTTCAGAAAAACATTGGTAAATTGCAGTAACCCTAATCCTGTGACTACAGATTGCTGCAAAGAGTTGTAAATGTGGGCTGATTGTCGAGCACCCAAAATGCAAAACTGGATCTTCAAAACGATGTCATCAATAGATTTTTGGGAGGTCGGCTGTAATTTCAAAAAGTCCCTAAGGTTGTAAGTCAAAGACCATCTGTACTTTTTTGACTTGCAAGATTTGGTTAATGTAAACTAACAATAAAGTAGAATTAGCTCATCTGGTCGTGTTTCCTATCTCATCAATCACGTAAAGTTGACATTAACTGACAAGAGGCACAGAGCATTTCTGTACCTGCAGTCTATTGACTTACAACAATTCATTTAGTGATCATTCAAAGTTACAATGGCACTCAAAAAGTGACTTATGGTCGTTTTTCACAGAGTTGGCCTTCTCCGGGTCCCGTTGACGAAACAATGTTGTCTGGCGGGACCCAGGGGAAGAGCCTTCTCTGTGGTGGCCCCGACCCTCTGGAATCAACTCCCCCTGGAGATTAGGATTGCCCCCACCCTTCTTGCCTTTCGCAAACTCCTTAAAACCCACCTCTGTTGTCAGACTTGGGGAAATTGATTCCCCTGGACCGTTTCCATTTTATGCATGGTCTGTATGAGATGTATGATCACTTTTTATATTAAAGGTTTTTAAATTGTTTTAATCATTGGATTTGTACTGTTTTGTTGTTGTGAGCCACTCCGAGTCTCCGGAGAGGGGTGGCATACAAATCTAATAAATTCTTATTATTATTATTATCTATACTAGAAACTGACATGCCAGGGCATTCGTGATAAAAACCAACAACCACAATGGCTATCATTACTGAAGCCAGAGCATTTAGATGTGATTTTCTTTCAATGGACAATTCTGTCTAAAGCATTGACAGTAATGCCTGGCTGCTCTTCTCAGAAAATGTTCCTACTTTGTTAGACAATGCAAATTATCTTGGTTGGGATTAACCGCCTTTGGGTCAATAGCAATAGCAACTATAAATTTATTTCAATGTAATTAATTCCCCTCAGGCTTTAAAGGCAAAAATATTTACATATAAAACCTGCCTCCACCCTTGGATGAGAGCCCACAACTAAATGTCTGTAGCAAATCTCAATCTTCTTGAGACTAGGAATTCAGAAATGTTATGTTTTAAAATACAGCATCTACATTGCTTCATTAATTAAGCAAACGCAAAACTTTCTCCATGTCATGTAATCAGCCAGTGCCATTGATTGATTGATTGATTGATTGATTGATTGATTAAATTTGTATGCTGCCCCTCTCCGCAGACTTGTCTAATGACTCCAGTTTCTGTTTGTTAATCTTGGTTAACCATCACTGATAGTTAGTGTTGGGCGAACCGAACCTGCACAATTTTTTAAATTCATGCTCCAATTCGGTGTTCGTGCCAAGCACCGCGAAGCACCACTGCCCCCTGCTCATCTGCTGAGAAGAGGAGGAGGAGCCGGGCACCGGTGGCAGCGGAGGAAGGCGAACACCGGGGAGCTGTCGGACGGTTGGGAGGCTGGGAGGGAGGCACAAAAGGAGCTGGGGAATCCCAAGAAAAGATTCTGGGGGCGGAGCTTTGACATCACGTATACCGGCAGGTTGCTTTCTGGATTCCATCCTCCCTCCATTATTCTAGTGCCACCCCCAGAATCCAGGAAGTGATCACCTTGGCATCCTTAGCAACCTGCTGGTATACGTGACGTCAAAGCTCCACCCCTGGAATCCCATTGTTTTTTATTTTTACGGATTTTTAATTTTTATTTATTTTTATTTTTACGAAAAAGGCCGCCGCAGTAGCGCCGCAAGCAAAGGGAGGTCCTTTCACATAAAAATAAAAATTGTTATTTTTACGTGAAAAGACCTCCCTTTGCTTGCGGCGCCGCAAACAAAAGGAGCTGGGGAATCCCACGAAGAGATTCCGGGGGTGGAGCTTTGATGTCACGTATACTGGCAGATTGCTAAGGACGCCAAGGTTATCACTTCCTGGATTCCATCCTCCCTCCATTATTCTAGTGCCGCCCCTGGAATCCAGGAAGTGATAACCTTGGCGTCCTTAGCAACCTGCCAGTATACGTGACATCAAAGCTCCTCCCCCGGAATCTCTTCGTGGGATTCCCCAGCTCCTTTTGCTTGCGGCGCTGCAAGCAAGGGAGGTCTTTTCATGTAAAAATATATTTTTTTAATTTTTACGTGAAAGGACGCCATAGCTGCGCTGCAAGCAAAGGGAGGTCCTTTCACATAAAACAATTTATTTTTATTTTTACATGAAAATACCTCCCTTTGCTTGTGGCACCGCTGCAGCATCCTTTTTCATAAAAATAAAAATAAATACAAATAAAAAATCCATAAAAATAAAAAACGATGGGATTCCACGGGCGGAGCTTTGACGTCACGGACCGTTCGGGTTCGGGTTCAGGGTTAACTTTGCATGAAGTTTGTCCGAACTCGCCGAACCTGAACACCATCACTACTGATAATACAATTGTACGAATAAAATGGGATTTATCAAAAGTAAGAAAGAAAACACAAAGCTCTCTATTTTTAACCTCATTCAATTCAATTTCAGGAGGCTCCTTGCTAATTTGATACCCCCTGCAGCCTTTCTGCATTGCTGAGTTAAAGTATTATTTGCCAATTAATTTGCAGAAAACTCTAGATTTGAAATCCGCTGCACCATCTTGCTTTACTGTATCTATTGAGACATATTACCAATTGGTATTACAGTACCTCAATTAGGCACAGGCTAGCAGCTTATGATAAGCAAAGCAACAGTGATTCCTCCAGTTTTGCTGTCTTCCTGCTTGTAGACATCACCCTCCGCTGGGTTAAATGCTGAATAAAATTAAGAAAACCAAAACATATTTGAATCGTGTGAGTTGAGCCAGAAGGAACACTTTTACTCAGAACTTTCCCCCCTTTATTAAACTTTTGCTCAACTTGAATTTTAACTTCTGATGATTTCGTGGACTTGTGCATGTAGAGGGTTTTTTTGACAA